>NC_066557.1:2548893-2551393 GCF_024679095.1 Eriocheir sinensis
TTATTTCCATTCAGTAAACAACTTTCTCATGTCATAGAGGCTACGTTGTACTGTCGTATTTACCTTTTCCGTTTTTGTTGACTTACACTCTGTAGTATTTCTTTTTCTGGCATTCAAAACCATTAATTCACTACACTTTCTCACTGTGCTTTACTTCTTTAGGGCATGTGATTTTTAATGTAGTCCATCTTTCAGCGTCTTCTTCTGTAGGATTTCTTTTTCACATTTAACTACCCTTCCCCTCCGTTTTTATGTTTTATTATTTTCTGAGGGACATGTATACCTCCTCTTTCTGTTCTCTTATCTCTTTTTAGGTCACGGAGGTCATGAATAGTCTACACGTACCCCTTAGCTTGTCTGTAGGTTTCCTTATTATACAATCAAAACCATTAATTCACTACCTTTGCCCTTTGTTTCTGTTGTCATTATTACCTCCTCTTCTTTCTCTAGGACATGTAATTTAATATGTAGTGGTATTAGTTTATCAGACACTCATTACCTATAATTCACAACCTTCCCCTTTATATCTATTTTTTTTGTTTTTCTTTTGTATTTTGGGGACATCTATAGCTTCTCTGTCTATCCTGTGTCTCTCTAGAACATGTACCTAATTATATTGAGTACAGTAGTTCCTTTTCAGACCCTCAAAACCTTACATTCACGATTTTTCCCTTTTTTTCTTTGTACTTTCTGTTTTGCGGCATGTATAGTTTATCTTCCTCTTCTATATCTCTCTTTAGAACACGTAGCTTATGTATAAAATAGCAATCCTTTTTCCAGCTATTCAAAACATTTATTTCGCTATTTTTTACCTTTGATTCTGTTTTATTATTTTTTTTGGGGGGGATATTCCTACCTCCTCTGGCTATTATCTGTCTTTAGTACACGATAGATGATTCAAACTCTGGGCCGTATTACAAGTCGAATCCGTAAAGTTTCCGGTTCCCACAGAATTCAGGACTTCTTGCCAGACATTTTAAACCTCTAATTCACTATATTTCCCCTTGGGTCTGTGTTTTATTATGAATTTGGGGACATCTGTTGCTCCTCTGTTTGTCCTTTATCTTTTAGGACACGCAGCTTATATATAGGCGACCTTTTACCGTGTTTCTCTGTGGTATTTCTTTTCAGACACTCAAAACCCTTAACTCACTATCTTTTACCTATATTGCTATGTTTTATTATGATTTTAGGGACATCTATATTTCCCCTGCTTATTTTATCTCTTTAGGACACGCAGCTTATATATAGGCGACCTTTTACCGTGTTCCTCTGTGGTATTTCTTTTCAGACACTCAAAACCTTTAACTCACTATCTTTTACCTTTATTGCTATGTTTTATTATGATTTTAGGGACATCTATATTTCCTCTGTTTATTTTATCTCTTTAGGACACGCAGCTTAATATAACGTCGACCTTTTGGCATGTCCTCTCAGTAGCCTCCGTGTGGTGGTCGGGGAGGGAGGACACGCCGGGAAGACACTGGACACCGGACGCCTGTAACTCAACCCTCAGCTTACCTCTATACTGGTGGGGGATCGTGTTACCGTACCAGCAGCAGCAGCAGTAGTAGTAGTACTACTGTAGTGGTGTCAGTAGTAGTTGTGGTAGTAGTGGGTGGTATAGTAGGCCTAGGTTTCATTTCATCTGTCCACTCGCGAGTGTAGATGTGGCTCACGTGCATTTCTGATTCTTGATTGAGTGAAAATAAACTTTTGTGATAAATATTCAACATTTTTGCGATAATATATTTGAATGTTTAGACATACAAAAGAAAAAAAAAAACATTACTCCTTTTATAAATCCCATACATGCCGATTTCCATCTCCAATATACCATAGAAACACGCGCAAGACAAACTCGTATATATCAAACAAAATAGTCAGACCATACCCGAGCGAACAATGGCCTTTTAAAACATATAATCATTTTGCTCGTTTGAGGTAGTACATGAAAAGACATATGCCTCTGTAAGTGCACATGAAAGGCTTTTCACTCATTCATTACATGTGAATCACACTGTTGATGCTCGGAATAGCCTAGCATCACATGCAGTAATATTTCATGCTACTTCCAATATTACCCATATGATTTACATGCAATAAATTATTAAAATACCATTTATTTAAAATTACAGAACCAGATGTCTTTTTTTCTGTACTTGAAATGAAGCAAAGCTCATTAATTAAAGCCTACTGTTGGTTCGCGTATGATCTGACAATTGTTGGTTACAAGCTTGTCTATCATGTGCTTGTATGGTATATTATCGATGCAAAATAACATGTTTGGGATTTTTATAAGAATGTGTGAAGGTTCCTTGTATATATAACCATTCAAATATAATACTGTCGAAACAGTTTGAATATTTATCACATGTAGCCAATGGTATCAGACATCACTCAAAATTCACGCTCTGTGAGTGGACAGACGAAATGAAACTGACTATAGTAGTAGTGGTAGTAGCAGTGGTAGTAGTAGTGGTGGTAATAGTAGTGGTAG
>NC_066557.1:2556393-2558893 GCF_024679095.1 Eriocheir sinensis
GTAAAAAATTAAAACATATAACTGAAACTGTAATCAAATAAATAAATAAAAAGTAAACAAATAAAGTAAATTACTCAAAATAAAAAAAATAAGAAAAAGCAAAATGCAGAAGTAAGATGGAAAAGTAACAAAAATATAAGTAAGTAAAAATAAATAAAAGATAAAACTGAAAAATATACATAAAAGTAAAAAAAAAAAAGAGAATAAAACACAACTAAAACGGATAAGTAATAAAAAAAAGTAAGGTGAAAATAAGTGAGGAAATATAAATAAAGAAACTGGAATGCATGTCTTACGCCGCCCAATCCCATTCTTACCTGAGTTCAATTACCTGTTTGGCACGACAGGCAACCCGGCAGCAATCCCTCACCGCCCTCATTAACCTGTCCCTTCCGCGGTGTACCTGGAGCCGAGATTTTCCTGAGATTTTCCTGAGATTTATCTGAGATTTACCTGAGATTTACCTAAGGTTTACCTAACAGTTACCTGAGACTTACCAAAGATTTACCTAAGAGCTACCTAAGATTTACCTAAGATTTACCCAAGAGTTACCTGAGATTTACCGATTTACCTAAGAGTTATATGAGATTTATCGATTTACCTAAGAGTTATATGAGATTTATCGATTTACCTAAGAGTTACATGAGATTTACCGATCTACCTAAGAGTTACCTGAGATTTATCGATTTACCTAAGAGTTATATGAGATTTATCGATTTACCTGAAAGTTACCTGAGATTTATCGATTTACCTAAGAGTTACCTGAGATTTACCGATTTACCTAAGAGTTACCTGAGATTTATCGATTTACCTAAGAGTTACCTGAGATTTACCGATTTACCTAAGAGTTACCTGAGATTTATCGATTTACCTAAGAGTTACCTGAGATTTATCGATTTACCTAAGAGTTACCTGAGATTTACCGATTTACCTAAGAGTTACCTGAGATTTACCGATTGACCTAAGAATTACCTGAGATTTACCGATTTACCTAAGAGTCATATGAAATTTACCGATTTACCTAAGAGTTACCTGAGATTTACCGATTTACCTAAGAATTACCTGAGATTTACCGATTTACCTAAGAGTCATATGAAATTTACCGATTTACCTAAGAGTTACCTGAGATTTACCGATTGACCTAAGAATTACCTGAGATTTACCGATTTACCTAAGAGTCATATGAAATTTACCGATTTACCTAAGAGTTACCTGAGATTTACCGATTTACCTAAGAGTCATATGAAATTTACCGATTTACCTAAGAATTACCTGAGATTTACCGATTTACCTAAGAGTCATATGAAATTTACCGATTTACCTAAGAGTTACCTGAGATTTACCGATTTACCTAAGAGTTACCTGAGATTTACCGATTTACCTAAGAGTTACCTGAGATTTACCGATTGACCTAAGAATTACCTGAGATTTACCGATTTACCTAAGAGTCATAAGAGATTTACCGATTTACCTAAGAGTCATATGAAATTTACCGATTTACCTAAGAGTTATATGAGATTTACCGATTTACCTAAGAGTTATATGAGATTTACCGATTTACCTAAGAGTTATATGAGATTTACCGATTTACCTAAGAGTTATATGAGATTTACCGATTTACCTAAGAGTTATATGAGATTTATCGATTTACCTAAGAGTTATATGAGATTTACCGATTTACCTAAGAGTTACCTGAGATTTACCGATTTACCTAAGAGTTACCTGAGATTTATCGATTTACCTAAGAGTTATATGAGATTTACCGATTTACCTAAGAGTTATATTAGATTTACCGATTTACCTAAGAGTTACCTGAGATTTACCTAAGAGTTATATGAGATTTACCGATTTACCTAAGAGTTATATGAGATTTACCGATTTACCTAAGAGTTATATGAGATTTACCGATTTACCTAAGAGTTATATTAGATTTACCGATTTACCTAAGAGTTACCTGAGATTTACCGATTTACCTAAGAGTTATATGAGATTTACCGATTTACCTAAGAGTTATATTAGATTTACCGATTTACCTAAGAGTTATATGAGACCTAAGAGTTATATTAGATTTACCGATTTACCTAAGAGTTATATGAGATTTACCGATTTACCTAAGAGTTATATTAGATTTACCGATTTACCTAAGAGCTACCTGAGATTTACCGATTTACCTAAGAGTTATATTAGATTTACCGATTTACCTAAGAGTTACCTGAGATTTACCGATTTACCTAAGAGTTATATGAGATTTATCGATTTACCTGAGAGTTACCTGAGATTTACCGATTTACCTAAGAGTTATATGAGATTTATCGATTTACCTGAGAGTTACCTGAGATTTACCGATTTACCTAAGAGTTACCGGAGATTTACCTAAAATTTACCTAAGAGTTACTGGAAATTTACCTGAGATTTACCTAAGATTTACCTGAGATTTACCGATTTACCTAAGAGTTACCTGAAATTTATCGATTTACCTAAGAGTTACCTGATATTTACC
>NC_066557.1:2561393-2578893 GCF_024679095.1 Eriocheir sinensis
TCCCTTTCTCTCCCCTTCCCTCTCTCTCTCCCTCACACTCAGTCATTACTTCCCTCCCTTACCCCTCTCTCACCCTTACATATTCCTGTCTGTCTGTCTGTCTGTCTGTCTGTTTCGTAGTCTGATGTATACTAAGGGTAGGCGGTGGCCGAACTGGTAGCGTACTGGGCCCACATTCACCGCGTGATGGACGACGCGGGTTCGAATCCCCACGCTACCACTCGGATTTTTCAGTCACCGCCGAGTGGCTTAAAACTACCCACATGCTGTCCTGAAGACCACCCATCAACCCGGACTCTAGAGGAAGCCGTCCAAGCGAATCAAGAACAAGTTCCAGGGGGCAGCATGAGCCAATGCAAGATGGCGCCACTATAAACACTCGCCTGCGCCAGAACGGGCTGGGCCGACCATCAGGCCCCACCTGGAAGAAGCCTTGGGCCGACCATCAGGCCCCCCCGGGAAGATGCCTACCGGCGCAATAGGCAACAACGTAAAAAAAAAAAAAAAAAAAAAACCCTACTCGTTTTTGTGTATTGACGTTTTTTCCTATTTTTCTTGCCTTGTTTGTTTGTTTGTTTCTTTCTTTTCTTTATTTCTTCCTTTTTATCTTTTTATCTCTCTTTTTAATTTATTTATTTTTCATGTTTGAAGACTCATTGGTTATTTGGCTACTACTACTACTACTACTACTACTACTACTTATTACAACTACTACTAATACTACCACTACTATTATTACTACTACTACCACTACTACTACTACTACTTTTTTTTTTACTACATAAATGATACCTCCACCCATGTTTATTTTCCCGACACATAATCATGGAGGGCTCCATAGCTTGGAGGTCATTAGCCCCAACTCTGTTCGCTAATGACTGTGGCATCCAACCACATCACTAATACTACCTAGCACTAAATCACCTATCATTTATTACGTCCAGATCCCCCTTTCCTTCCCTACTCAAGTCAAGAGTGTCTGGTGCCCCTGAGACATAGGATGGCCGACCTGAGCAGGGAGAACGAGAGGCGACACCTCATCCAGGCGACAACGTGGCTCCTTGGCTGATGCTTCTTTTCTGAGATTAGTTCCGCGAGGCGTGCGTAGAAGCATTGGGGCCTTGGGACCCATCCCGCCGGATGTGGTGAAGACGAGGGGGGTGAAACTGCCCTGATCCACACGTTGGATTCTTCCACCGTATGCCCTTGTCTTCTCCTGCTCGTTCCTGTGGTGGGCGGCTTCCAGGGGCAGCTCACGGTGACAGGCAGCCATCGGGTCGAATATACGGATGTCCATGAACGCCCGCTGTCCGCGCACCCAGAATCCGCGGGCACTTACATCAACCCGTGCCTCCTGTGAGGTATTGGCCGTCCTGTACCGAAGGTGTTCGCCGTCCAAGGGAAGCAGTGCCGGCTCGGTAGAGACGTCTTGGCATACCTCCCCGAGCATGCTGGCTGTCAGATCCCTCATTTCATCGTGTCGAATACAGACGAAGCCTCCTTTTTTACATGTCATGGTGTGGGTGACATCATTTGGTGATCCACATGCACAGAGATCAGGCAGTCCCTCAATCGGCCAACCATATCTCAGAGCAACGGCGTCGACAAATTCTTGTTTGTTGAGGCTGAAGCCCTTTGCTCTAATTGGTAATGACGTTAGCCAGTTAGAGGCGCCTGCCTCCTGTGCTGTGTGTATTTTCTACCCATTTTTGTGGACAGGTGGTGTGTAAGACGGTCCAGCTCGTATTTTTGGGCCTGTTGCCTTTCTTCTGAGATTTTTCTTTTAATTTCTCTTATTTCTGTTATCTCGCCCTCTGCCTCCTGAGCGATGATCCTGTTGATGAGTGACCTGGTAAGGTTGATGGAGTTTTGGTTCTCCTTATCAGCCAGCTTCTCAGGGTTGGTGATCCCCATTCCACCCAATTTTGGAGGAAGTGCTAGGATATCTCTCTCCTCCTCCCCCAAAGCATGAGATTTCACTAGCGCCGGCAAGAATACATTCTTGACGGCATTTTCCAGTGGTCGGAGGAGTGGACTGATGCCGGGGATGGTGCGCATCAGGAACGTCCACCGATGTTGGATGCCGTGGGTGTACGCTGAATAGGCAGCGTGTGGCTCAGTCTTGGCAATGGCAGATAAAGCTTCTATTTCCTTTACCCATTCAGCTACTTTGTCTCCTACGTACTCCTTCTTATATACCTCTGTCCCGATCACTGCACCTAAGTGTCGTTGTCCGTCTTTTGTCACAATGACGCCACTTCCTCTAAAAGTTTCTGCGGCATGGTCATAATGTTCAGGTGTGACAATAAGGACAGACTTGGTGGCGTTAGGGATGTATCCTATCTCAGGGCCGGCGGTGTTCACAGTGTCCCACCACCCTTGTAAGTCTGAGATTTTACCAGCACCACGAAGATGATACCATCACTGAGGACGAAACCCTATGAAGAACGACTCGAGCGACTCAACCTCTTCACGTTGGAAAAGAGACGACTGCGGGGAGACATGATACAAGTCTTTCAGTACCTGAACAAGCTCAGCAACGTTGATCACTCCAAACTCTTCACGCTACAAACTAACCTGAGAACAAGAAACAACGGAAAAACAATTCAAGCAAAGCGATGCAATACCGACATCGGCAGGAGTTATTTCTCGAATAGAGTTGTTCGCCACTGGAACAGCCTTCCTGCAGAAGTGGTTAGCGCAGAAACCATCAACTCCTTCAAGAAACGCATTGATCGCCACTTTGCTGCAACGGGTGTGAACTGAACGTTCCCAAGAGTAGATACACAAGTGCTTTAATCCTTCCCTGCAAGCCACTCCTATGGCAAACGGATTGATTAAATCACTGAACGCAGGCAGCCTAGTAATGAGCCAACAGGCTTTCTGCTGCCTGCTAGTCCATGTTTCCATGTTTCCATGTTTCCTATCTCATGGCCGGCGGTGTTCACAGTGTCCCACCACCCTTTTAAGTCTGAGATTTTACCAGCACCTGAGAGGTCATCCGCATACGCCACCTGTTTCACCCGTGTTTTTGCGTACGCGAAATCATTTTGGAGGACTGACAGGCCCAGGGCGTACATAGCCATGGCTACTGGGTCACCTTGTGTTGCTTCCCTCAGATGATTTTAACACGTTTACTTTTCCACTGTGGTTATTTATGTATAAATCGGTCGGATATGTAAAGGTATTTTCAGCATATATAGCTAAGCTAGGGAACTTGATTTTAATGTTGTGTATCACAGTCTTTCTATTTATTGTGTTGAAGGCATTCTTGGCGTCAATAAGAAGCACTGCTTCGCACTCGATGGGGTCAAATATCTCCCGCATGGTATGGACGGCTGATTCTCCTCCTGCCTGCTGCCCCGCACAAAATTGGAGGTTCCCTGCTGCCCTTTTCACATCTTCTTTGACGACAGCCATGCTGCATTTGCCCACGATGCGCCGCAGGACTTCTCCTATTCCTATAGGCCTGCATCCCGGCCTCTTGTCCAGAGGAATGAGGCTACTACTACTACTACTACTACTACTACTACTACTACTACTACTACTACTACTACTACTACTACTACTACTACTACGACTACTACTACTACCATAGCTGGGTGTTATCGTGATAAGTTATCGCGATACTTTATCGCTGATAACAAAATCGGGTTATCGGCCATCCGCTAATTATTTAAATATATATCGGTATCTTCGTTACATTTATAACCAAACTAGCGATAATCGCTGCTTTTTTTCCGCCTCTCAGAAAAAAAACGTCTCCTCCCTACACGTGGCCCGGGCGCCCGGTATTGTATGAAAAACTTCAGGGTATGAAATATCTTTGGTGAAGAAATTTCATACTTAGATTATCAACATCAAAACACTGGGTTATTTTTTTATGTTAGACTAAAAAATTACTATTTCAAAGAGAAAAAACATTTAACTTTGCCCAAAAAATGATTATTCACTGTCTCAAGTTTGATATTCCATATTCGTTTGTGAAAATGCCATGGTATTGAAGGCATCCGGTGTTGTGTTATTTGGTGTCCCATCGTCAAAAGCTGGCGCTTTTGTTTACAAACACTGATCTCTCGTGAACTGCGCATGTTCAGGCCAGTAAGCGTAGCTTTTTAACACATTAAGAGTTGCTGGAAGGCTGAATCAGACGTACAGTGCCACCATCCTCGCTGTTTCTAGAACGACACTGTACATATAAATACAACTCGTACAGAGTGTCGTTCTAGAAACAGCGAGGATGGTGGTAGTGGTACTGTATGTCTGATTCAGCCTTCCAGCAACTCTTAATTACGGTTAAAAAGCTTTGTGAGACTGTACAGGTCTACATTTGCTGGTCTGAGCATGCGCAGTTCGAGAGACCAGTGTTTGTAAACAAAAGCTGTTGACGGTGGGGAAGCCAAATAACACAACACCGGCTCAGGCGTTTCTAGTATTACCGTCCATAGGTACGTGTCAACGTGTGGTTTTCAGGTTTTGTAAGTTTTCTAAAATACAGATAATGAACTCATCTATGTATTTTATTTGAAATATCAATATAGTATCGTTTTCGCCTATTGGATTTGTTGCTAGCTTGTATCGTAATTGTGGATTTATATTGGGTATCGGTTATCGCCTATATTTCTGTCTCCAGTTAACGAATATCGGTTATCACCGATAAGGTTTTCCATTATCAATTTTCGGTTATCGGGAATAAGGTTTTCTGTTATCGTGCCCAGCTATGTCTACTACTACTACTACTACTACTACTACTACTACCACCACCACCACTACTACTACTACTACTACTACTACTACTACTACCACCACCACCACTACTACTACTACTATTACTACTACTACTACTACTACTACTACCACCACCGCCACCACCACCCAAGAATGCAATATACACCTTCAACGCTGCTAACGGGTAATATTCCTCTTACTGGGCAATATTATCTAATACTCTGAGGAGTATTTTCAACTTGTTGAGTGAAAAATGGGCGCCATAAATTATGTATATGAAGAGGAAACGATTACGTGGGCGGCATCTGCTATTATTATTATTATTATTATTATTATTATTATTATTATTATTATTATTATTATTATTATTATTATTATTATTATTATTATTATTATTATTATTATTATTATTATTATTATTATTATTATTATTATTATTATTATTATTATTATTATTATTATTATTATTATTATTATTATTATTATTATTATTATTATTATTATTATTATTATTGTTATTATTATTATTATTATTATTATTATTATTATTATTATTATTATTATTATTATTATTATTATTATTATTATTATTATTATTATTATTATTATTATTATTATTATTATTATTATTATTATTATTATTATTATTATTATTATTATTATTATTATTATTATTATTATTATTATTATTATTATTATTATTATTATTATTATTATTATTATCATTATTATCATTATTATTATTATTGTTACTGTTGTTGTTGTCGGTGGTGGTGGTGTCGTTGGTGTTGGTGGCGGTGGTGGTGATTTTTTTATATTATTTTGTGGTAAGAATATTATATGAGGGATGAGAAAAGCAAGAAGAAAAATAAAAGAAGAA
Source organism: Eriocheir sinensis (assembly GCF_024679095.1). Lineage (NCBI taxonomy): Eukaryota > Metazoa > Arthropoda > Malacostraca > Decapoda > Varunidae > Eriocheir > Eriocheir sinensis. The sequence continues at coordinate 2,567,002 of NC_066557.1, forward strand.
GAAGAAGAAGAAGAAGAAGAAGAAGAAGAAGAAGAAGAAGAAGAAGAAGAAAAGAAAAAGAAGAAGGAGAAAAGAAAAAAGAAAAAAGAAAAAGAAGAAGAGGAAGGAAAAGGAAAAGAAAAAGAAGAAAATAAGGAAAAAAAATAACACAGATTGTCAAGATAATGATGAAATATACGCACAAGAGAAAGAAAAAATGGGAAGAAGAAAGTGTAAGCCGGAAGAAAGAGGAGGAATAAGAGAAGAGGAGAAAAAGAGGTGTGAAAGAGGGAAGAGGAGGGTAAGAGAGGGTGGAAGGAGTAATATATTCTAGCAATGAGGTGAAGAGAAGGGAAGGAAAAAGAGAAAAGAGGAGAACATGGAAACATAATAAAGGAAGGGAGAGAGAAACAAAAAGTGTAAAAAATACGAACAGCAGACGGAAGGAAAAGAAAGAGAAAGGAAGAGATAAATAAACGAAAAAGGAGAAAATGCGAATAACAGAGGGAGGGAAGGGAAAGAGGAAGAAAGAGAGAATAGGAAAATAATAATAAGGAGGGAAAAAGGAAAAGAGGAAGGGAGAAGAAGAGAGAAAATCGGATCATAGTAAAGAGGAAAGGGAGGGAAGAGACGAGAAAAAGAGGAGAAAATAGGAATAAATGAAGGAAGATGAAAGAAAGGAAGAAAGGAAAAGGAGGAGAGAATAGCAACATAAAAGTAAAGAGGAAAGCAAGGGAGAAAGAATGAGAAAAAGAGGAGGAAATAAGAAAAGAGTTTAGAGGAAAAGAAGAGAAAACAGGAACAGAAGAGGGTAAAGAAAAGGGAAGGGAGAGAGGAAGAGAAAGGACAAAATGGGAATAGAAGAAGTTAGAGGAGAAATGAAAAGCCAGGAAGAGAGAAGCAGAAAGGAGAAAATACGAATAAAAGAAAACAGAGGAAATGGAAGACTGAAAATGGAAAAACGAAAAAAAAAGTGGATAGAACAACATAAAATAACAATAATGAGGCTAAGTGTGAATGCATTACACTGAATACCTTAGCATAACATAACATAGCATAGTCCAATATCAGTTCGTAGAGGTGTTAGAGGAAAAGGTAAGCGGGGGGAGGGGAGGAAAAGGCAGGTAAATGGATAAAAGAAATGTGAATGGAAAGAGAAACATAAGGTGATGAAAAGGGAAAGGACAAAGGTAAAGTGAGGGAGAAAAGGACAGGTAGTAAAGGGAGGAAAGAAAAGGTAAATGGGTGTAAGAACGAGGAAACACGTCTGAATAGAGAGGAAAAAACGAGATAAAAGGGAAAGGACAGGTAATAAGGTAAGTAGAGGAAAGAGAAGGTAAAGAATGAAGAGAAAATAGGTGAAGAAAAAAAGTGATAAAAAGGGAAAGGGCAAAGAGTTGTTGAGGAAATATATAAGGTAAGGTAAGGCAAAGGGGGAAAGAACAGGTAAAAGAGTGGAGCAGAAAAGTGAAGAGAAAAAAAAGTGATGTAAAGGGAGGAAAGGGCAGATAAAGAGGAGAGAAAAAGTGAAGAGAAAAAAGATGAAGAGGAAAAAAGTGATGTAAAGGGAGGAAAGAGCAGATAAAGAGGAGAGAAAAAGTGAAGAGAAAAAAGATGAAGAGAAAAAAAGTGATGTTAAGGGAGGAAAGAGCAGATAAAGGGAAGATAAAAAAGTGAAGAGAAAAAAAGTGATGTAAAGGGAGGAAAGGGCAGATAAAGAGGAGAGAAAAAGTGAAGAGAAAAAAGATAAAGAGAAAAAAAGTGATGTAAAGGGAGAAAAGAGCAGATAAAGAGAAGAGAAAAAAGTGAAGAGAAAAAAGTTGAAGAGAAAAAAAGTGATAAACAGGGAAAGGCCATAAGGGATGTTGAGGAAAGGTATAAGGGAGTTTAGGGTGAAGGTGTGTGGGTGAGGAAAAGGGTGACTGAGGGAAGGTGTGAGGGAGTGTAAGGTGAAGGTGTGTGGGTGTCAGATATGTGTGAGGGAGTGTAGGATGAAGGTATGTGGTTGTCAGATGTGTAGGGTGTAAGCAGTGTAGGGTGAAGATATACAGGTGTCAGATGTGCAGGGTGTAAGCAGTGTAGGGTGAAGGTATACAGGTGTCAGATGTGCAGGGTGTAAGCAGTGTAGGGTGAAGGTATACAGGTGTCAGATGTGCAGGGTGTAAGCAGTGTAGGGTGAAGGTATACAGGTGTCAGATGTGTGGGTGTCAGATGTGTAGTGTGAAAGGAAGTGTAGGGTGTGTAGAGTGTGAGGGAGTGTAGGGAGAAGGAGTGTGGGTATGTGGGATGTCAGATGTGTAGTGTGAGGCAGTGTTAGGTGGGGTGTGTGGGTGTGAGGTGCTAGGGTGAGAGGAAAAGGGTGGAGGGTTGGATATACACCTGGGCAGGTAAGATATGGCGCCAGGCTTCAGGTTAATGAGCCACTTGTGTGCTAATAGTGATGTCATGCAGAGGTAGTGGCCCATGTGTGTGTGTGTGTGTGTGTGTGTGTGTGTGTGTGTGTGTGTGTGTGTGTGTGTGTGTGTGTGTGTGTGTGTGTGTGTGATTGCCTTTCTCTCTCTTCCTTTTTACCTTTTTGTTTTGTTTTTCTATTTTGTTTTCTTTTTTTTGTGTGTGTTTGTGTTACAGTATTTTACATGTTTTCTTATTACTCTGTTTTTTATTATTTTCTATTTTTCTCTTGTTTATTTTTTTTTCTTATTTCGAGTTAGTTAGAATTTTCATGTGTTCTTGTATTTCCTTTTTTTCCCCTAATACTCCATCTCCCCCTCCTCTTCCTCTTCCTCCCCCTCCTCCTCCTCCTCCTTCTGTATACCATTTCTTGTCTCTTTCACCAAAAAAAAAAAATCTTTGTTGACACATATAACGTTTTTTTCCCTTTATTTCTCCTACTCATCACTTCCTGCCTTCCCTTTTTCCATATTTCTCTCTCTCTCTCTCTCTCTCTCTCTCTCTCTCTCTCCTCCTTCTCCTCCTCCTCCTCCCCCTCCTCCTTTGAATAGGTGAAGGAGGAAACCTGGAAATCTGAGAGGCGGAAGTTGTTCTCTAGATCGTCAGGAAGAGGAAGAGGAGGAGGAGGAGGAGGAGGAGGAGGAGGATATGGTGACAGGAAAGACAGAATGAGGTAGATGGTGGCTGAGAGGAAAGAGGAGGAAGAGGAGGAGGAGGAGGAGGGAGAGGAGAAGGAGGGAGAGGAAGACTAGGGAAAAAAGAAAAGTCTGGAATCTCTCTCTCTCTCTCTCTCTCTCTCTCAACAACAACAACACATCCACCACCACCACCCTACCATTATCACCCCCATTACAATCATTACTACTACTACTACTACTACTACTACTACTACTACTACTACTACTACTACTACTACTCCTCTCTCTCTCTCTCTCTCTCTCTCTCTCTCTCTCTCTCTCTCTCTCTCTCTCTCTCTCCCCGTATTCCTGGTTTTCTTTCCTCCTTTTCTTACACTTTGGCGCCGTCTGACAGATTCTCCAAAATATTTAAAACCCCAGAATTTGAAAGCCTTCGACGAGCTATCTTTTCCTCCTCCCTTTTTTCCTTTTTTTTTTTTTTTACTTGGTAGCATCTTTTTATTTTCTCTTGGTGTATTGGGCTATTTTGGGCTATTTTGGGGCTATTTTGTCGGTGATATTTGGGCTATTTTTGGGGGCGGAAAAGAAGAGGAGGGGGGGGGGGGGGCTGGCGCGGCTCTGAGGATGACGTAAGTAAGAACAAGAAGAACAAGACCAAGAAGAACAAGAACAAGAACACGAACAAGAACACGACCGTGAAGAAGAACAAGAAGAAAAAGAAGACAAAGATGATGATGGTGATGATAATGATGAGAAAGAAAAATGATGATGATGACGATGATGATTGTACACATTAATAAAGAGTAAAATGAATATTCCTAAATTAACAGGGAAATAGTTAGACAGACAGACGGACAGACAGACAGACAGACATATAAACAGACAACCAAACACACACACACACACACACACACACACACACACACACACACACACACACACACTTGATACAGCGAATTAAGCGCATATATATCAGTTTGAAAGTCCTCTCAATTACTAATGAAATAAAGTTAATTAATGTCAAACTCCGCCGCGTAATTAACGAACTGTGGCCCCCAAATTTATTATAGGTGGACAGGGGCTCATTATTTTAGGGATTATAATACCAATGGCCTTGTATTCAGACGCCGCCCGTGACGTCAGCAAGATGCGAATTCGTAAATAAGTGAAATTTTACATATACGCACACAAACGCTCTCTCTTTTTGTCTCTCTTCATCTATCCTTTTATTGACTAGATGTAGCATTTAACAGAACTATACAAACCGCTCTCCTGCCTCTTTTATTTATCTTCACATCTTTACTTCTCATTTTTATCACCTTTTCCATTTGCTCCCATTCTGTCTATCTAAACACCTTTAATTCATATTTTTATCACCTTTTCCACTTCCCTCCATTTAACTATCAACACATCATTACTTTTTATTTTTACCACCTTTTTTATTTCCTTCCATTTTTATCTATCTTTATAACTTTACTCACTATCTTTATCACTTTTATCAATTTCCTTCTATCTACTTCCTCTATAATGAATCTTTCTCACACCTTTATCTATCTATTTCCTTTCATTTACTTTCAACACTATTTCCTATCTCCTGTTTAAGTTAATACTAAAACATCAAAAACACGCACCCACACACAACATTTTCTATAGCGCAATTATACCCGTGAATGTGTTAAGGTTAATTGAATAAAGTCGGTATCGCGTTTCATTGTATACCTTTACGCAAATAATAATGTGGGGGATGGATTACCTCACCGTGTTGACGCAGGGATGACGCCGCGGCCGCCCTCACTATAACGGACGAACGGACTATAATGAATTTGACCCCGGGTGAAAAATGGTTGAAAAGAAGAAAAAGAAAAAGAAAAAGCGAAAAAAAGGAGAAGGAAAACGAGAACGAGAAGAAGAAGGAGAACGAGAAGAAGAGGAAAAAGAAGAAGAAGAAAAAGAAGAAGAAGAAGAAGAAGAAGAAGAAGAGGAAGAAGAAGAAGAAGAAGAAAAAGAAAAAGAAGAAAAAGAAAAGAAAGAAAAGAAGAACGAGAAGAAGAATCAGAAGAAAAAGAAGATGCTATGCCGGAGCGTGTGTGTGTGTGTGTGTGTGTGTAATTCCACGGCCACCGGACACGTGTGTTGGACGTAATCGTCGGTACCCTCCTCTCCACATGAGCAAGTGCTCTTTATCGTCGATCTCTGGGTACTGCCAGGACCTCACACACCACACACCCCATCCCCCTTGCTCAAGGGGGGACAGTAACAACTCCTAGTCAATGGAAAGAATCTGGCCTGAGCGGGCTCAAACTGCCGCCCTGTCAGACCGTGAAGCCTGGCAGCGCAGCGCTCAAACCAGTTGCGCCACGGAGTGTGTGTGTGTGTGTGTGTGTGTGTGTGTGTGTGTGTGTGTGTTTACAGTGCCTATACGTATATCGTAATGCAATTCTAATAACGACGTTTGTGATAGAAAAAAATATATATTTGAGTTGTAGTTTAGGTTTGTTTCCGCTCCCCTCTTCCTCCTTCCCCCTCCCTTCCCCTCTTCCTCTTCGCCCACCTTCTCGCCCCCCCTCCACACACATAAAATAGGTAATTACATTGAACATTAGAATGTAAGGAGTCTGCAAGAGGCCGGTTGGCCTATACAAGGCAGCTCCTATAAACCTAACCTCACCTTACCTCACTGTTCATGATTTTATCCAACCTCTTCTCGAATGTATCTATGGTATTGGCACCCACAACATGACTGACAAGCCTGTTCCATTCATCCACCACTCTATTGGTGAACCAATTCTTGTCTATGTCTTTGCTGAATCTGAATTTGTCAGTGTAGGTTATTGTATCTTCCCAGTGTATTAAGGTAAGTAAAAGGGAAACAACAGGATAACTTACAATGATGCTTGTGTCATAGTACTGCTAAAATAGTGAAATATTACATCATCATCATCATCAACAACAACAACAACAACAACATTACAAACAGCAGCATCAGCAACAACATCAACAACACCATCATCACCATCACCACCACCACCAACAAGTTAATAAACGACATAGCCTAGTTCCTGTAATACACTCATAAGTACGTAACATTTAACAGCTTAAGATAAAAAGAAAAGAAAATACAGATAAAATAAAATAGCCAAATCCAATATGATAAATAAAACAAAAACACAGGGCAGAGTAGAAGAATGAATTAAAGGAAAAATACGAACATACAAATTATAACACACACTTCCCAGCATAAACATTATCGCAAGATATATCGTAAAGAAAAATAATAATAAAAAAATAGCAAATGAGTCGAAATAAAGAAAAATAAATGTAAATAAAAATAAACAAATTAATAGAATAGGGAAATAGAAATCGGAAATGGAAATAAAAATAGGAAATGGAAGCAAATGGCAATGAAAACAGAAATAGGAAATATAAGTAAATAAAAATAAATAGAAATAAACAAATACAAAAAAAAAAATATACAGCAAATAAACAGAAACAAGCACTGTCGGAGGAGTGAGACGGAACAAGAGATAGAAATAGGAAATGTAAAGAGATAGATAGAAACATAAATGGAGATAGAAATGAATAAATAGAAACAAAGATTTAAATAGCAACTAAACAGAAAAAAAGTACCGTCCGAGGAGAGAGACGAGACATCAGACTGGACGGCTGGGGGCACAGCGCACAGCAGAGGAGGAGGAAGAGGCCAAGCAACACAGTTTTCCGCCTCATATAAGTGTTTTCCGAGTGTTGCCGGCGGTGTTGTTTGACGTGACGGAGCAGGAAGGACTGGAGGAGGTCATGGCAGTGTGAGGTAAGCTGAAGAGGTCTGAATAGTGGTTAAATCAGTGTTTAAGTGGGGGAGGGAGGGAGGAAGTAGTGATCAGCTGATGGTCATGTTCACGTTGGGGTTTAAATGAATTGTTTTTGTTTGTTTGTTTGTATGTTGTTATGTTTGTTTGTTTGGTCGGTTGCTTGCTTGTAGAGTTGCAACCCTGAGCTCAGAAAAATAAGGAATGCAATATCTCTCTCCAATATATAAGGAACGAATCCATATTATAAGGGACGGGTGGCAGCCCTAAATTTCTCTGGCCTGCCATGATTAACAGCCGCTGCCCGCTGCTGCTGGAGACAGGAGGAAGGAGGGGAGGGACGTTACGTGGCGTATTTTACACGTATTTCAGGACAATCCTTGACAAATACTTAATATAACGGACTGGTTTGTGATTGTGCGAAAAATGCGCTCACTACAAGTTTGATTAAAATAATGAATTTTATCTCCTTGACCATTCAGACAGCCAAATATGGAACAAATGGCGTCCGCATTGGTTCAAAACGGAACGCAACATCTCACTCTCCAATACGGAACGAATCCGTATTTTAAGGAACTGGTGGCAACCCAAGCTGCTTGGTTGTTTATTTGTTATGATCATTGTGGGTGTCTTGTCTGTTATGCGTTGAAATACTAAGTTTGAAATGAATGCTGCTCTCTCTCTCTCTCTCTCTCTCTCTCTCTCTCTCTCTCTCTCTCGATAAAGGAGATAAAATGAATGGTTTATAATTCATAGTAATATTTTTTTTCGCTACTGGTTATTATTATTATTATTATTATTATTATTATTATTATTATTATTATTATTATTATTATTATTATTATTGTTATTATTATTATTATTATTATTATTATTATTATTATTATTATTATTATTATAAGTATTTGTAGTATTAGTAGTATAATTTCTACTACTACTGTTACTGTTACTACTACTACTGTTATATCTACTACTACTACTACTACTACTACTACTACTACTACTACTACTGCAACTATATTACTACTACTGATGGTGATTATAAAGCTTCCACTTATATATACTAATTTATATAACAGGCGCTAATAGTAATGATAATAAACATGAATTTAGCGAGAGGCAGGAACACGAGACTTTACACACACACACACACACACACACGCACACTCACTAACTAGCTATCAGGAAATGAAGCGCTGGTAGCCTATCGTATCGTTTATATTCAACTATCGTACGCATCGGAAAATATCTCAAACGCTTCATTTCTGATTAAATATTACGTGCGTTCCCTTATCAGCTGCTTATTTTTTCAACATGTATAAATTAGAAAGAGAGAGAGAGAGAGAGAGAGAGAGAGAGAGAGAGAATAAATGATATGAAATAGATAATAAGAAACTCAAGATATTTATTAGATTAATAAACAAAAGATAAGGTAGATTAGTGTACATACCGTATATTATTTGTTAGAGAGAGAGAGAGAGAGAGAGAGAGAGAGAGAGAGAGAGAGAGAGAGAGAATGTGAGCTGTAGATGAGTGTCAGAATGGAGGAAAAGGATGTGTAGGAAATAAATATGCAAATGATAATAAAGGAGGAGGAGGAGGAGAAGGATTAGATAAAGGAGATGATAAAAGGAAGAAGGGAAAGAATGATAATAATTGTTGGTCGGGAATAAGTAATGAATATAGAAAAGAGAGAAAAAGGATAAAAATGTAAAGAAGTTAAGGAGGAAGGAAGGGTGGTGGAGGTGGAGAGAAAAATGGAAGGAAGGACAAAGAAGGATGAGTGATGGATCTCTCTCTCTCTCTCTCTCTCTCTCTAATAATAATAATAATAATAATGATAATAATAATAATAAGGTAATAATGAGAATGAGTAAGTTAATAAATAAAATCTGAGAAAATCATTAAATGAATATAGAACGAAAATGTTCGTCTTCCAATATAGTTTTTGTTGTTTCCTCTCCTCTTCTTTCCCCATCATCTCCCTTCATTTCCCTTCCCTTCCCTTCTCTTCTCTTTCCTCTCTTCTCTCCCTTTCCGTATCTTCCTTCTCTCATGCTATAGTAAACATTCTGTCCCTCATTCCCTCTCTCCCTGCCCTTCCTCTTCCCCTTCCTTCCCATCACTTGACACTTCCCTCTCCTCTTCCTCCCTTCCCTTCCTTATCATCTTCCCCATTCACCTCTTTCCCTTCTTTTCTCTCCGCGTTGTCCATTTTCTCTTTTCCTTTCAGCTCTTCCTTTTCTACCTCTTCACCCTCTCTCTTTCCCTGTACGCTTTCTCTTTCCCAACCTCCTCTCTCCTCTTCACTTCCATTTCTCTTTCTCCTGATATTCCTTCCTCTTTTCCCTCACCCCTTCCTTTTTCTTCCCTTCGTTTCTTTTTCCTCCTCTTTGCATTTTCCAATTTTCTCCTCCCCTTCTTTTCCCTTCCCCTTTCCCTTCCCTTTCCCTCTTTCCCATTCTTTTTTTCCTTTCTTATCTTTCCCTTCGTCATCTATTTCTTTTCCTCAGCATCCCTTCTCTTCCCTCTTTCTTCCCCTCCCATCTTTGCATTCTCGTTCACCCCCTTCCCTTCCCTTCCCCTCTTGCCCCTTCTTTTTCCTTTCCTTTCTTTTCCTTCGTCATCCATTCTCCCCCTTTCTTCTTCCTTCCTTCCCTCCCATCTTTGCATTCTCCTTCCCCCTCCTCATTCCCTCTTCCTTTAGTCCCTTCCTCATTCTCTCCGTACTTTTCCTTCGTCCCCTTTCTTCTTTCATCCTCCCCTCCCATCTTCGCATTCTCCTCCCCCCCTCCCCTTCCCCTCTTCCCTTCCTCTTCCCTTCATGGCATCGTCTTTCGCCCATCAATCAGAAGGCTGGCTTAAAAATACGAGGAAATCCATTGGTCCATATTTCACATTCCGTACCCCTTCTCTCTCTCTCTCTCTCTCTCTCTCTCTCTCTCTCTCTCTCTCTCTCGTTTCTATCTGTCTGTTTTTCATTTGCATATCCTTTTTAATTTTGCAGAGAGAGAGAGAGAGAGAGAGAGGAAAATAATTTGAGAGTACATATAGTGTCATATTGGCAGCTGTTGATAAAGAGAGAGAGAGAGAGAGAGAGAGAGAGAGATAACAAATATTTTGAGAGACAGTAAATATAGCATCATATTGACAGCTGCCACGAGAGAGAGAGAGAGAGAGAGAGAGAGAGAGAGAGAGAGAGAGAGAGAGAGAGAGAGAGAGAGAGAGCGCATTCATTTCCCCCAGCCTCCCTTACCCCTCCCCCCCACTAACTATATTTATGTCATCACCTTGCTGTCGCGGGAGTTTAGGTCGGAAATCCCACACAAACACACCAAAGAAACGACCTTAGTGAATAAACGAGAAGAGTTGCTTGTGAATAATGGTTAGTTAAATACAGACATGAGGGAGGAGGAGGAGGAGGAAGAGGAGGAGGAGGAGGAGGAGGAGGAGGAGGAGGAGGAGGAGGTGAAGGGGTGAAGGAAGGGGAAAGGGAGAATAAAATAATAATCGTGGTTACGTTGTTGTTGTTGTTGCTGTTATTATTATTATTATTATTATTATTATTATTATTATTATTATTATTGTTATTATTATTATTATTATCATTATTATTATTATTTCTGCTACTACTACTATTACTACCACTACTACTATTACTACTTACTACTACTATTACCACTACTACTACTACTAATGATAATAATAATAATAATAATACTGCATTCACATACAGTTTCTCTCTCTCTCTCTCTCTCTCTCTCGCTCTCTCTCTCTCTCTCTCTCTCCCCCTCCTATATTCAATGGTTCGACGCTAATTACGTCCATTATTGCCATTACCATCCATAATAACTATTGCCAGATACACTGCTGCGCGTTACCCAGTGTTGCCACCTCCGCCGCCACCCCCACCCCTCCCCTCGACGCTCAAGGGGAGGGAGAGGCTTGGCAACACTGCAGACCTTGGTGTTGATGTTGTTTTTGTTTTTGTCTTGTTGTGTCTGCGTGTTGTTTGTCTGTCTAGGAAATTTAGGAGAGAGAGAGAGAGAGAGAGAGAGAGAGAGAGAGAGAGAGAGAGAGAGAGAGATGAGAATAGTAGTAGCAGTAGTAGTAATGGTTGTAGTAGTAGTAGTAGTAGTAGTAGTAGAGATAGACAGACACATACAGATAGCCTATACAGATAGACATAAACAAAGACATATTATTTATTGATGAACAGAAAGAGATAGAGAAACAGACAGACAGACATAGCAGACGGACATTATTTTGATGGCTAAATATAAAGACAAAGACAGACAGACAGACAGACAGATATATACCGACACCGAGACAGAGACAGACAGACAGACAGACATGTAAACAGACACGATAGTTATTCATTTTAACACATCAAGGAAATGAAAATAAAAACAACGAAAAAATAAAGGATAAACCTACATATTAATTACTACTGAAAAAAATGAAGAGAGGGAAATAAAGGAAAATATTTGTTGGTTCGACTTTATTTTGTTCATTTTGTCTGTGTATTATTTTTTTTTATTCTACGCGTCACTTGTAAATAAAAAAAAATGGAGGAAAAAAGTAGATAAAAACAACAAACCAAAAAAAAAACAAATTCCAATAACATTTTGTACATTTTGATATTGACTTGTGGCGGGTTTCAATTGTGTGTGTGTGTGTGTGTGTGTGTGTGTGTGTGTGTGTGTGTGTGTGTGTGTGTGTGTGTGTGTGATGATTTATTACATGAGCGAAATGAAATAAATGAATTCAATAATTATAACACACACACACACACACACACACACACACACACACACACACACACACGGGTTTTATTTCGTTTGTTTTATCCCCGTTTTTCCTCCTTTTCTTTCTTTCTTCTTCCTTTTCCTACCCTCTTTCCTCCTTTTCCTCCCTCCTTTTTTTCTTTTCCTTGATTTCCTCTCATTTTCCGTCCTCCTTTTTCTCTTTTCTTTTTCTTTCCTACTTCCCCTTTTTCCTCCCTCTTTTATTCCTCA
>NC_066557.1:2583893-2591393 GCF_024679095.1 Eriocheir sinensis
CACATAACACTAAGGAACAACACATAACACTAAGGAACAACACATGAAACAAAGGAACAACACACAACACTTAGGAACAACACATAACACTAAGGAACAACACATAACACTAAGGAACAACACATAACACTAAGGAACAACACATAACACTAAGGAACAACACATAACACTTAGGAACAACATATAATACTAAGGAACAACACATAACTCTAAGGAACAACACATAACACTTAGGAACAACATATAATACTAAGGAACAACACATAACACTAAGGAACAACACATAACACTAAGGAACAACACATAACACTAAGGAACAACACATAACACTAAGGAACAACACATAACACTAAGGAACAACACATAACACTAAGGAACAACACATAACACTAAGGAACAACAAATAACACTAAATAACAACACATGAAACAAAGGAACAACACACAACACTTAGGAACAACACATAACACTAAGGAACAACACGTAACACTGAGGAACAACACCTATCACTTAGCAACAACAAATAAAACTAAGGAACAACACATAACACTTAGGAACAACACATAACACTTAGGAACAACACATAACACACCAAGGAACAACACATAACACTGTGCCTCCGTGCTGTCACCCTGCCTGGTCAAATTTTTTCGCCTCTGCCTGTCAACATCTACCTTTCCTTCTTGCTGGAAGTATGCCTTCATACAGCCTGTACCTAAGAAGGGTGACCGCTCCAATCCCTCAAACTACCGTCCTATTGCTTTACTTTCTTGTCTATCTAAAGCTTTTGAATTAATCCTTAACCGGAAGATTCAAAAGCACCTTTCCACTTCTGACCTTCTATCTGATCGCCAGTATGGGTTCCGCAAGGGGCGTTCTACTGGTGATCTCCTAGCCTTCTTAACTGACTCTTGGTCATCCTCTCTTAGCCGTTTCGGTGAAACTTTTGCTATTGCGCTGGACATAATTTATCAAAAGCTTTTGATAGGGTCTGGCACAAATCTTTGCTTTCTAAACTACCCTCCTACGGTTTCTATCCTTCTCTCTGTACCTTTATCTCCAGTTTCCTTTCTGACCGTTCTATTTCTGCCGTGGTAGACGGTCACTGTTCTTCCCCTAAATCTATTAACAGTGGTGTCCCACAGGGTTCTGTCCTATCTCCCACTCTTTTTCTGTTGTTCATTGATGATCTTCTTTCCAAAACGAACTGTCCTATCCATTCCTACGCCGATGATTCCACTCTGCATTATTCAACTTCTTTTAATAGAAGACCCACCCTTCAGGAACTTAACGACTCAAGGCTGGAGGCTGCAGAACGCTTAGCCTCAGACCTTACTATTATTTCCGATTGGGGCAAGAAGAACCTGGTGTCCTTCAACGCCTCAAAAACACAGTTTCTCCACTTATCCACTCGACACAATCTTCCAAACAACTATCCCTATTCTTTGACAACACCCAGCTATCACCTTCCTCAACACTAAACATCCTCGGTCTATCCTTAACTCAAAATCTCAACTGGAAACTTCATATCTCATCTCTTACTAAATCAGCTTCCTCGAGGCTGGGCGTTCTGTACCGTCTCCGCCAGTTCTTCTCCCCTGCACAGTTGCTGTCCATATACAGGGGCCTTGTCCGCCCTCGTATGGAGTATGCATCTCATGTGTGGGGGCTCCACTCACAGCTCTTCTGGACGGAGTGGAGGCTAAGGCTCTTCGTCTCATCAGCTCTCCTCCTCATACTGATAGTCTTCTACCTCTTAAATTCCGCCGCAATGTTGCCTCTCTTTCTATCTTCTATCGATATTTCCACGCTGACTGCTCTTCTGAACTTGCTAACTGCATGCCTCCCCTCCCTGCACTCGACTTTCTACTCATGCTCATCTCTATACTGTCCAAACCCCTTATGCAAGGGTTAACCAGCATCTTCACTCTTTCATCCCTCACGCTGGTAAACTCTGGAACAATCTTCCTTCATCTGTATTTCCTCCTGCCTACGACTTGAATTCTTACAAGAGGAGGGTGTCAGGACACCTCTCCTCCCGAAACTGACCTATCTTTCGGCCACCTCTTTGGATTCTTTGGCTTTTTTTTATTAATGTTTACTTTTTTTGTGCCCTTGAACTGTCTCCTTTGCTGTAAAAAAAAAAAAAAAAAAGGAACAGCATATAACACTTAGGAACAACACATAACACAAAGGAACAATACATAACACTAAGGAACAACACATAACAGAAAGGAACAACACATAACACTGAGGAACAACACATAACAGTAAGGAATAACACATAACAGGAACAACACATAACACTAAGGAATAACTCATAACACTAAGGAACAACACATAACACTAAGGAACAACACATAACAGAAAGGAACAACACTTAACACTAAGGAACAACACATACACTAAGGAACAACACATAACACTAAGGAACAACACATAACATTAAGGAATAACTCATAACACTAAGGAACAACACATACCATTAAAGAACAACACATAATACTAAGGAACAACACATAACACAAAGGAACAACACATAACATTAAGGAACAACACATAACACTAAGGAACGACACAAAACACTAAGGAGCAACACATAACGCAAAGGAACAACATATAACAGTAAGGAACAACACATAACACTAAGGAACAACACATAACACTAAGGAACAACACATAATACTTAGAAACAACACATAACACTTAGGAACAACACATAACACTAAGGAACAACACATAACACTATGGAACAACACATAACACTAAGGAACAACACATAATACTTAGAAACAACACATAACACTTAGGAACAACACATAACACTAAGGAACAACACATAACACTATGGAACAACACATAACACTAAGAAACAACACATAACACTAAGGAACAACACATAACACTATGGAACAACACATAACACTTAGAAACAACACATAACACTTAGGAACAGCACATAACACTAAGGAGCAACACATAACACTAAGGAACAACACATAACACTGTGGAACAACACATAACACTAAGGAACAACACATAACACTAAGGAACAACACATAACAGTAAGGAACAAAACATAACACTGAGGAACAACACATAACACTAAGGAACAACACATAACACTTAGGAACAACACATAACACTTAGGAACAACACATAACACTTAAGAACAACACATAACACTAAGGAACAACACATAACACTAAGGAACAACACATGAAACAAAGGAACAACACACAACACTTAGGAACAACACATAACACTAAGGAACAACACATAACACTAAGGAACAACACATAACACTAAGGAACAACACATAACACTAAGGAACAACACATAACACTTAGGAACAACATATAATACTAAGGAACAACACATAACTCTAAGGAACAACACATAACACTTAGGAACAACATATAATACTTAGGAACAACACATAACACTAAGGAACAACACATAACACTAAGGAACAACACGTAACACTAAGTAACAACACGTAACACTAAGGAACAACACATAACACTAAGGAACAACACGTAACACTGAGGAACAACACATAACACTTAGGAACACACATAACACCAAATAACAACACATGAAACAAAGGAACAACACATAACACTAAGGAACAACACATAACACTAAGGAACAACACGTAACACTGAGGAACAACACCTATCACTTAGCAACAACAAATAAAACTAAGGAACAACACATAACACTTAGGAACAACACATAACACTTAGGAACAACACATAACACACCAAGGAACAACACATAACACTGTGCCTCCGTGCTGTCACCCTGCCTGGTCAAATTTTTTCGCCTCTGCCTGTCAACATCTACCTTTCCTTCTTGCTGGAAGTATGCCTTCATACAGCCTGTACCTAAGAAGGGTGACCGCCCAATCCCTCAAACTACCGTCCTGTTGCTTTACTTTCTTGTTCATCTAAAGCTTTGAATTAATCGGAAGATTCAAAAGCACCTTTCCACTTCTGACCTTCTATCTGATCGCCAGTATGGGTTCCGCAAGGGCGTTCTACTGGTGATCTCTCTTAACTGACACTTGGTCATCCTCTCTTAGCCGTTTCGGTGAAACTTTTGCTATTCCGCTGGACATAATTTATCAAAAGCTTTTGATAGGGTCTGGCACAAATCTTTGCTTTCTAAACTACCCTCCTACGGTTTCTATCCTTCTCTCTGTACCTTTATCTCCAGTTTCCTTTCTGACCGTTCTATTTCTGCCGTGGTAGACGGTCACTGTTCTTCCCTAAATCTATGAACAGTGGTGTCCCACAGGGTTCTGTCCTATCTCCCACTCTTTTTCTGTTGTTCATTGATGATCTTCGTTCCAAAACGAACTGTCCTATCCAGTCCTACGCCGATGATTCCACTCTGCATTATTCAACTTCTTTAATAAAAGACCCACCAACAGGAACTAAACAATTCCAGGCTGGAGGCTGCAGAGCGCTTAGCCTCAGACCTTACTATCATTTCCGATTTGGGCAAAAATGACTTGGTGTCCTTCAACGCCTCAAAAACACAGTTTCTCCACTTATCCCCTCGACACAATCTTCCAAACACCTATCCCCTATTCTTTGACAACACTCAGCTATCACCTTCTTCAACACTTAACATCCTCCGTCTATCCTTAACTCAAAATCTCAACTGAAAACTTCATATCTCTTCTCTTACTAAATCAGCTTCCTCGAGGCTGGGCGTTCTGTACCGTCTCCGCCAGTTCTTCTCCCTTGCTGTCCATATACAGGAGTATGCATCTCATGTGTGGGGGGGCTCCACTCACACAGCTCTTCTGGACGGAGTGGAGGCTAAGGCTCTTCGTCTCATCAGCTCTCCTCCTCATACTGATAGTCTTCTACCTCTTAAATTCCGCCGCAATGTTGCCTCTCTTTCTATCTTCTATCGATATTTCCACGCTGACTGCTCTTCTGAACTTGCTAACTGCATGCCTCCCCCCCTCCCGCGGCCCCGCTGCACTCGACTTTCTACTCATGCTCATCTCTATACTGTCCAAACCCCTTATGCAAGGGTTAACCAGCATCTTCACTCTTTCATCCCTCACGCTGGTAAACTCTGGAACAATCTTCCTTCATCTGTATTTCCTCCTGCCTACGACTTGAATTCTTACAAGAGGAGGGTGTCAGGACACCTCTCCTCCCGAAACTGACCTATCTTTCGGCCACCTCTTTGGATTCTTTTTAGGAG
This sequence comes from Eriocheir sinensis, assembly GCF_024679095.1. NCBI lineage: Eukaryota > Metazoa > Arthropoda > Malacostraca > Decapoda > Varunidae > Eriocheir > Eriocheir sinensis. The sequence goes on from NC_066557.1 coordinate 2,589,123, forward strand.
CAGCGAGTAGCGGGCTTTTTTTTTTTATTAATGTTTACTTTTTTTGTGCCCTTGAACTGTCTCCTTTGCTGTAAAAAAAAAAAAAAAGGAACAGCATATAACACTTAGGAACAACACATAACACAAAGGAACAATACATAACACTAAGGAACAACACATAACAGAAAGGAACAACACATAACACTGAGGAACAACACATAACAGTAAGGAATAACACATAACAGTAAGGAACAACACATAACACTAAGGAATAACTCATAACACTAAGGAACAACACATAACACTAAGGAACAACACATAACAGAAAGGAACAACACTTAACACTAAGGAACAACACATACACTAAGGAACAACACATAACACTAAGGAACAACACATAACATTAAGGAATAACTCATAACACTAAGGAACAACACATACCATTAAAGAACAACACATAATACTAAGGAACAACACATAACACAAAGGAACAACACATAACATTAAGGAACAACACATAACACTAAGGAACGACACAAAACACTAAGGAGCAACACATAACGCAAAGGAACAACATATAACAGTAAGGAACAACACATAACACTAAGGAACAACACATAACACTAAGGAACAACACATAATACTTAGAAACAACACATAACACTTAGGAACAACACATAACACTAAGGAACAACACATAACACTATGGAACAACACATAACACTAAGGAACAACACATAATACTTAGAAACAACACATAACACTTAGGAACAACACATAACACTAAGGAACAACACATAACACTATGGAACAACACATAACACTAAGAAACAACACATAACACTAAGGAACAACACATAACACTATGGAACAACACATAACACTAAGAAACAACACATAACACTTAGGAACAGCACATAACACTAAGGAGCAACACATAACACTAAGGAACAACACATAACACTGTGGAACAACACATAACACTAAGGAACAACACATAACACTAAGGAACAACACATAACAGTAAGGAACAAAACATAACACTGAGGAACAACACATAACACTAAGGAACAACACATAACAGTAAGGAACAAAACATAACACTGAGGAACAACACATAACGCTTAGGAACAACACATATCACTAAGGAACAACACGTAACATTTAATAACAACACATAATAATAAGGAACAACACTTAACACTTAGGAACAACACTTAACACTTAGGAACAACACAACACCAAGGAACAACACTTATGAACAACACACAAGACTAAGGAACTACACATAACGCTGGGGAACAACACATAACACTCAGAAACAACACCTGACACTAAGGAACAACACATAACGCAAAGGGACAACACATAACGCAACGGAGCACTACGGAACGCTGCGAAATTATACGTAACTTTATAGGACGCTGTTTAACGTTGTGGAACACTATTTAGCGCTGTGGAGCTATGTGGTGAAGTGGAACGCAGTGGAGCGGTACGGAACGCTATGTAATGATGTGCAACGGTATGTACTGATTTGGAACGTTATGTAACACTGCGGAGCGACATGCCATGTTGTGCAACGCCAAGATAACGCTGAAGGTAACTATATAATGCTATAGACAAATAATAAACGATGTCTATCAGAATGAAACAGTATTTTACGTTGCGGAACGGTCCGAAACATTACGTAGTTGTGTAACGTTATATTTTACTGTTAAGCTTTGTGCAACCCGAAGGAAGGACGCGGAACACTAAATAAGGATATAATTAGATACGGAATGATATGTAACAAACTGAACAGTTGTTTGCGCTACGGAATGTTAACCAAAGGTAGGAAAAGCTATTCAAGGCTGTCAGTGAAACGCCATGCGGAACGCTCTTTATCGGTGTGGGACACTGATTGATTTACGTATGAGGTTTTTAATTCTTCGTCATTGGTAATTTTTGTTTATCGACAGTAATTAATTTATACGTCGCTTTCGGTCAAACTCAGTTTTTTTTTCTTTATTTTTCAGAATTTTTTTTTTTTATATTTGATTATAGTTTATATTTTTTTCTATCTTTCCAATAATTAAAAAAAATACCATCACTCATTTACTTTTTATTTTTAGTAAAACTATATTTTCCTACATTTATCGTTCTGTATATATATATATATATATATATATATATATATATATATATATATATATATATATATATATATATATATATATATATATATATATATATATATATATATATATATATATATATATATATATATATATATATATATATATATTATTTTTT
>NC_066557.1:2601393-2611393 GCF_024679095.1 Eriocheir sinensis
TTCTTTCTCTTCCCCTCTTCTATCTCCTCCTCCTCCTGTTTGTGATTATTACTTCTCTTCATCCCACACAGATCTTCCTATGATCTTTTTATATTATGCTCCTCCTCCTCCTCCTCCTGCTCCTCCTCCTCCTCCTTCTCTTCTTCTTCTTCTTCTTTTTCTACTACTACTACTACTACTACTACTACTACTACTACTACTACTACTACTACTACCATTACTACTGATGCTACAACCACCAGGTCTGCTGTTGTTTGTTCTTTCTTTGTGTTTCTTTGTGTTCCTCCTCCTCCTCCTTCTTCTCATCTTCCTCCTCCTCCTTCTTCCCCTCCTCTTCCTTTTGATTTACTCTTTTTCATTTTACTCTTTATTATTTGTCTGTTTGTTTGATAGTCAGTGTGTGTGTGTGTGTGTGTGTGTGTGTGTGTGTGTGTGTGTGTGTGTGTGTGTTACCTTTAGATATAAACTACTTGTAACAAACAACAGCAGACCTGCTGGTCCTTACGAGGCTGTTTGTGACAAGCTACACTAACTATCTAATCAAAGGTGGAAGATGAAGGACAGCAAAGGTGAAGGCTCCTCCCCACCCCCCATCCCTCCAGCCAAAGCTGGCAGGAAAGGAAAAAGAACCATGCAGCATGGAAAAACTGCAAGGAAATTATGTAGGAAACAGGAAAGAACTACCATTACTGCTACCACTAACCGGGCGATAAAAAACGGACAAGGACACCAGTATTTGAAAGAACTTAACGTTATTACGACAAAGTAATATCTTATTTGCTGGTTGGATTCAAAACACTTGTCTAATCTATTCTTGAAGGCCGTAACTGTTGTACTATCAACGACATCACAAGGTAGAGAGTTCCAAACATTATCAACTCGATTAAAAAAGAAGTGTTTGGCTTCGTGCGACGAGAATTTTTTACCACTTATCTTGAAATTGTGATTTCTTCTTGTTCTATTTGATCGATCAATTGTAAAGTAATCTTCCGCATTAATATCACTGAATCCTTTCAACATTTTAAACACTTCTATTAGATCGCCTCGCATTCTTCGTTTTGATATAGGCTGAATAAATTTACTTCCTCAAGCCTTTGTTCATAAGATAAATTTCTCAACCTAGGAATCATTTTTGTAATTCTCCGCTGAATTCGTCCTAACTTTTCTACATCTTTTCTGTAATAGGGAGACCAAAACTGTACACAGTACTCTAGATGGGGTCGAACCAGCGAATTCTACAGTTTCGATATTACTTTTTACGACCAATTTGTTTGCGGTTTTAACTACCTCTGAACAATGCTGACCGGGCTTTAAATCGCTTGATATAGTGATTCCAAGATCCTTTTCTTTACTTACTGCAGAAAGTTGTTGGCCATTCATTACGTACTGAACGCGATTGTTATTGTTTCCGATGTGTAAAACTTTACATTTGTCAACGTTAAATTTCATTTGCCATTGATTGGCCCAACGTGCAAGTCGATCTAGATCTGATTGTAAAGCTTCTTCGTCGAATGTCGTAGTTACCTTACTAGCGATTTTTGTGTCATCAGCAAATTTTGATGCTTTGGAAGTGAGCCCATCATCGATATCATTATCATAAATTACGAAGAGTATGGGACCAATCACTGATCCCTGAGGCACGCCGCCTCTGACATCGAGCCAGTTAGATGAAACACCGTTTAGAACTACTCTCTGCTTCCGCTCAGAGAGCCAGTCCACAAGCCAATTATGAATGTTACCCGAGATACCGTGCGCCAATAATTTACTGAGCAACCGTTTGTGGGGGACCTTATCAAATGCCTTTTGAAAATCCAGATATACGATATCTACTGATCTACTTTCATTGAACACCTCAAAAATATAATAAAAAAATCAAGTAAGATAGTTAAACACGAACGTTTACTACGGAAGCCATGTAGCGAAAAATTTATTATATCATATTCTTCGAAGATTTTCACCATATTGTCGCGAATGATAGTCTCAATTAACTTACAAACAATCGATGTCAGGCTAATTGGTCGATAGTTTCCTGGATGAGACTTGTCCCCCTTTTTGAAAATTGGAGGAAGAGAAGGAACACAAAGTAACACAAAGGAAGAACAAACAACAGCAGACCTGCTGGTCCTTACGAGGCTGATTGTGACAAGCTACACTAACTATCTAATCAAAGGTGGAAGATGAAGGATAGCAAAGGCGAAGGCTCCTCCCCACCCCCCCATCCCTCCAGCCAAAGCTGGCAGGAATGGAAAAAGAACCATGCAGCATGGAAAAACTGCATGGAATTTATGTAGGAAAGAGGAAAGAACTACCATTACTGCTACCACTAACCGGGCGATAAAAGCGGACAAGGACACCAGTATTCGAAAGAACTTAACGTTATTACGACAATGAGTAATATCTTAGTTGCTGGTTGGATTCAAAACACTTGTCTAATCTATTCTTGAAGGCCGTAACTGTTGTACCATCAACGACATCACAGGGCAGAGAGTTCCAAACATTAACAACTCGATTGAAGAAGAAGTGTTTAGCTTCGTACGACGAGAATCTTTTACCATATCTTGAAATTGTTAATTCTTTTTGTTCTATTTGATCGATCAATTGTAATGTAGTCTTCCGCATTAATATCACTGAATCCTTTAAACATTTTAAACACTTCCATTAGATCGCATCGCATTCTTCGCTTTGATAGGCTGAATAAATTTACTTCTTTAAGCCTTTGTTCATAAGATAAATTTCTCAACCTAGGAATCATTTTTGTTACTCTTCGTTGAACCCGTTCCAACTTTTCTATGTCTTTTCTGTAATAGGGAGACCAAAACTGTACACAGTACTCTAGATGGGGTCGAACCAACGAATTATACAGTTTTAATATTACTTTTTCCGATTTATTATTAAAGACTCGTCCGATGAAGCCAACCAATTTGTTTGCGGTTTTAGCGGGAGGAAGAGGAGGGGGGAGGAGGAGGAAGAGGAGGAAGGAGGAGGGGAAGGAGGAGGGGAAGGAGGAGGACGAAGAGGAGGAGAAGGAGGAGGAGGAGGAGGAGGAGGAGGAGGCATAGACATGTGAAAGCGATTAATACCTCTGTTGGAACGAATATTTAGATGGAGAGACGAGGAAGAGAAGGAGGAGGAGGAGGAGGAGGAGGAGGAGGAGGAGGAGGAGGAGGAGGAGGAGGAAGAGAAGGAGGATGCGACAAACATGGAAACATGGAAACATGGACGAGAAGGCAGCTCATTGCGAGGCTGCCTGCTTTCAGTGATTTAATCAATCCGTCAGCCACAGGAGTGGCATGTGGGAAGGATTAAAGCACTACTTCAAGTACTCGTGGATACGTTTAGTTTACTCCCGACGCAGCAAAGTGACGGTCAATGCGATTTTTAAAGGAGTTGATTGTTTCCGCACTAACCACTCCTGCAGGAAGGCTGTTCCTGTGGCGGACGACTCTGTTCGAAAAAATAATTCCTGCCGATGTCCGTAAAGCATCGCTTGGCTTGAATTGTTTTACCATTGTTTCTTGTTCTTGGGTTAGTTTGTAGCGTGAAGAGTTTGGAGTGATCAACATTGCTGAACTTGTTCAGGTACTTGAAGACTTGTATCGTGTCTCCCCGCAGTCGTCTCTTTTTCCAACGTGAAGAGGTTGAGTCGCTTGAGTCGTTCTTCGCAAGGTTGCGTTCTCAATGATGGTATCATTTTCGTAGCGCGTCGCTCTACTCTCTCGAGTAATTCAATGTCTTTCTTGTAATTGGGAGACCAGCGAGTTATATAAGGATAACATAACTCCCAGCGTCTTGTATTCGAAGTTCCTCGCTATGAACCCGAGCATAGTGTTGTCTCCCTTGCAGTGTTTTGCTTCTTTCAGGCCACTGCTGATGGTGACCCCGAGGTCTCTTTCCTCCTGTACTGCCTGTAGTAGTTCGCCACCCATGTAGTATGTGTGGTTGCTATTTCTGGACCCGATGTGCATTACTTTACATTTGGTAGTGTTAAAGGACATCTGCCACTTTTCTGACCACTGAGTGATCTGGTCCAGGTCTCTCTGGATAATTTCGCAGTCTGCTGTCGTGAGGGCCTTCCCTCCCACCTTGGTGTCGTCAGCAAATTTAGAAAGTGTGGATTTTAATCCTAGTTCTAGGTTTAAAATTCACTATTTCTAAATTAAAATACGAGCTGCATATGAGAGAGAGAGAGAGAGAGAGAGAGAGAGAGAGAGAGAGAGAGAGAGAGAGAGAGAGAGAGAGAGAGAGAGAGAGAGAGAGAGAGAGCGAGAGAGAGAGAGAGAGAGAGAGAGAGAGAGAGAGAGAGAGAGAGAGAGAGAGAGAGAGAGAGAGAGAGAGAGAGAGAGAGAGAGAGAGAGAGAGAGAGAGAGAGAGAGAGAGAGAGAGAGAGAGAGAGAGAGAGAGAGAGAGAGAGAGAGAGAGAGAGAGACTAAGCATACTATGATTTACACGCAATTTTTTTTTCTCCCGCAGTAAACAACAGCAACGACAACAACAACAACAAAAACAACAACAATAATAATAAAAATAGTAATAATAATAATAATAATAATAATAATAATAATAATAATAATAATAATAATAATAATAATGATAATAATAATAATAATACAATATACTTTTCCTCTTTATATTTTCCTCCTCTCCTTCTTTCCCCCCCTTCATTTCTCCCTCCTTTCCTTCCTCCGTCCTACTGCTTCTCCTTTGTGTGGGGGAAGGTAAGGAGAGAAGGAGGGAGAGGGTAGGAGATAAGGAGGAAGGGAGGTAGAGAGGGAGGAAGGGAGGGAGGGACAGTAGCCACGTGCGGAGGTAAAATTATCCTTCAGGGAGATAAAGAAAATAAGAAGAAAAAAATGACGTAATAAATGATGGTTGAGAGAGAGAGAGAGAGAGAGAGAGAGAGAGAGAGAGAGAGAGAGAGAGAGAGAGAGAGAGAGAGAGAGAGAGAGAGAGAGAGAGAGAGAGAGAGAGAGAGAGAGAGAGAGAGAGAGAGAGAGAGAGAGAGAGAGAGAGAGAGAGAGAGAGAAGGGAAGGAGGGTAGGAAAGAAAGACAGTAAAAAAGAAATTAAGAAAAGAAAAAAATGAAAACTGAAAGATGGAATGAGGTAATTAGAAAGTAAGGAAGGAAGCTATGGAGAAATTGACTGGAAGAAAGGAAGGTAAAAAGAAGGAACGAAAAAAGAAATACAGAGAAATAGAAAACATGGAAAGAAAAAAAGGAATAAATAAATGAATGAATGAATGAACGAATGAAGGAAGATGGGAAGGGAAAAATAATATTGAGTGTGAATATATCTACAGGAAAATAACGAAGAGGATATGACAAAAAATAACGAAATAAAAAATAAAATAAACCATTGGGAGAAAAAAAATGAAGCGGAAAGGAAAGAAAGACGCGAAAAAAAAGAGATGAATGAAAATGAAATAAATAACAAAGAAAGATTGGAAGCGAAACTGTTAAGAGGGCGGAAAGGAAGGAAAAGAAACATAAAAACATAAGAACGTAAGAGTCTGCAAGAAGCCGGTAGGCCTGTACAAGGCAGCTCCTTTGAACCTTAGCTCCCGTGTATCTAACCCCACCTAATATCGCTGTCCATGAATTTATCTAGTCTATATTTGAATGTGACAATTGTATTGGCACTCACCACATGACTGCTAAGCCTATTCCACTCATCCACCACCCTGTTAGTAGACCAATTTTTGCCTATGTCCCTGTTGAATCTGAATTTATCCAGTTTAAACCCGTTACTTCGTGTCCTACCCGGTTCTCTTACCAACAAAACCTTATGAATGTCTCCCTTATTAAAGCCCTTCATCCATTTATAAACCTCGATCATGTCTCCACGCACCCTTCGCCTTTCTAGAGAATGCAAGTTTAACTGTTTGAGTCTTTCCTTGTATGGCAAGTTTCTCAACCCCTGAATCATCTTAGTCATCCTCCTCTGCACCGATTCTAACTTTTTGATATCCATTTTATAGTAAGGTGACCAGAACTGAACCGCATAGTCAAGATGAGGTCTAACTAATGCTAAATATAGTTTGAGGAAGACTTCGGCGCTTCTGTTGCTTACGCTCCTTGATATAAATCCCAGTACCCTATTTGCTCGATTTCTAGCTTGAATGCATTGTGCCCTTGGACGGAGATCAGAGCACACTAAAACCCCTAAATCTCTGTCGCACCCAGACCTGCTTATGAGAGTGTCATTTAAGCAATAGTTATGAGAGGGGTTGTTCCTACCTACACTCAGAATACTGCACTTCCCTACATTGAACTCCATCTGCCATTTATCCGCCCAGTCATACAATCTGTTTAGTTCATCCTGGAGAATACTAGCGTCCTGATACGACTCAATTACTCTACCGATCTTGGTATCATCTGCAAACTTACTGACATCACTACTAATTCCTGTATCTAAGTTATTGATATAAATAATAAACAAAAGTGGACCTAATACCGAACCTTGTGGGACCCCACTCGTAACACATCCCCAGTCAGATCTTTTACCATTGATTTGCACTCTTTGCTTCCTATTGCTAAGCCACGCCTTGACCCAGTTCAAAACTTTACCCTCTACTCCGTGAGCCTGTAATTTAAGCAACAGTCGTTGGTGAGGAACTTTGTCAAACGCATTTTTTTTTTTTTTTTTACACGTCTACGCCTATGGCGCCGGTAGGCTTGCTTGAGGGGCCTGGATGGTGGTCGGCCCCAGCCCGTCATGGCGCAGGCAAGTGTTTATAGTGGCGCCATCTTCTCTTGGCTCATGCTGCCCCCCGGAACTCGTTCTTGATTCACTTGGACGGTTTCCTCTAGAGTCCGGGTTGATGGGTGGTCTTCAGGACAGCACGTGGGTAGTTTTAAGCCACTCGGCGGTGACTGAAAAATCCCAGGTGGTAGCGTGGGGATTCGAACCCGCGTCGTCCATCACGCGGTGAATGTGGGCCCAGCATGCTACCACTCAGCCACCGCCTACCCAAATCAAGATAGATTACATCATAATTTTCGTCTCTGTCTACCGCCTCAAATACTTTATTGTAGAAGGACAAGAGACTAGTGAGGCATGACTTACCTTTAGTGAACCCATGCTGCGAGTCGTGAATTAAGCTATGTTCCTCTAGATGCTCCCGAATGTTCCTGGCTGTTATGGACTCCAGCATCTTGCCAATAACCGATGTTAAGCTAACTGGGCGATAGTTTGAAGCAGCTGACCTGTCCCCTTTTTTGAAAATCGGCGTCAGAGAGAGAGAGAGAGAAAGAAAAAAAAAGAGAGGGAAAACAGTTAAAGAAGGGAAAGAGAAATTGGAATAACACAATATAAAAAAAAAGTAAATGGAAGAAAATAATAAACAGACAATGAAGAAAAGAAAACAAGGGAAACATAACATAAGATAACAAATGAAGAAGAGACAAAGACAAAAATGAAACAACAACAACAACAAAATAATAATAATAACAAGAATAGTAATAAAAGAAATTCGCACCTGTCCAATTAAATGCATAGGATGAACAGGTATTACGGAGGAGGAGGAGGAGGAGGAGGAGGCAGGTGAGGGGAAGGTGTACTAATGACAGTGCCAGGACGAAGGTAAAAGACAGGTGCCAAGGGGTGAGAGAGAGAGAGAGAGAGAGAGAGAGAGAGAGAGAGAGAGAGAGAGAGAGAGAGAGAGAGAGAGAGAGAGAGAGAGAGAGAGAGAGAGAGAGAGAGAGAGAGAGAGAGAGAGAGAGAGAGAGAGAGAGAGAGAGAGAGAGAGCAGTAATAATGAACGAAGAAAAAAGTTTATACATATCGACAGTTATTGAGAGAGAGAGAGAGAGAGAGAGAGAGAGAGAGAGAGAGAGAGAGAGAGAGAGAGAGAGAGAGAGAGAGAGAGAGAGAGAGAGAGAGAGAGAGAGAGAGAGAGAGAGAGAGAGAGAGAGAGAGAGCGAGAGAGAGAGAGAGAGAGAGGAAAGAATAACAGAGAAGAGGAGAAAGAGATAATGGTAGGAAGAACAGGGAGGGGAGAAGAGGAAAGATGCGTGTGTGTGTGTGTGTGTGTGTGTGTGTGTGTGTGTGTGTGTGTGTGTGTGTGTGTGTGTGTGTGTGTGTGTGTGTGTGTGTGTGTGTGTGTGTGTGTGTGTGTGTGTGTGTGTGTGTGTGTGTGTGTGTGTGTGTGTGTGTGTTCAGGTGAGACGATTCAAGATATAAAATTGATCATTAGCTTAGAAAAATATAGGTGTTGTTTTTTTGTTAATTGGATGGAAGAGGGGAACATCTAAACCCCCCCCCCCCTCCGCCTTCCTTATATACCTTTTGTTGTTGTTGTTGTTGTTGTTGTTGTTGTTTATACATTTATTTGTTTATCTATTTTTTTTGTTGTTGTTGTCTTTATTTGATCAGTGTAAATGATACTAATATATTTTGTCAGGTTCTTGTTTTGTTTTCTGTGTCTATTGTTATATATTTGAGCATTTTTGGTTGTTCCTCTTCTCTTCCTCCTACTCCTCTTCTTCTTATTTCTCCTCATCTTCGTTTGTATTCCATCTTTTTTCTAACACAAACCTACTTACCCTTTTCCACTTCTTCCCTTGCCTTCCCATTTTTTCCCCTTGCATTCCCTTCCTTCCATTCCCATTTCTTCCCTTCCCTTCCCTTTCCTTTCCTTCCTTCCATTCCCTTTTCCTCATTTCCCCTCCTATTTCTTTCTTTCCCTTTTCTTCCCTTCCCTTTCTTCCCTTCTCTTCCCTTCTCTTCCCCTCCCTTCCTTTCTCTTTCCTTCCCTTCCCTTTCCTTCCCTTCCTTCCATTCCCTTTTCCTCATTTCCCCTCCTATTTCTTTCTTTCCCTTCCTTTCCCTTCCCTTTCCTTCCTTCCATTCCCTTTTCCTCATTTCCCCTCCTATTTCTTTCTTTATCTTTTCTTCCCTTCCCTTCCCTTCCCTTCCCTTCCCTTCCCTTCCTCTTCCTCTCACCTTATCTCTCTTTCCTTCCTTCACTGTTATTACCCGCTTCCTACCTTCTCCCCACACCTCCCCTTCCTCCCCATTCCTTCCCCTTCTTCTACCCTCCCACCCACTCCTCCCCTCCTCCCCAATCCCAAACAACCAATCAGAGCTCGCTTTACAATCAGGCCCTTGCCACGCCCAGCCAATCATCTTTTTGGCTTATCACCATCACAGCATAATGGAGGAGGAGGAGGAAGAGGAGAAGGTGGAGGAAGAGGAGGAGGAGGAGGAGGAGGAAGAAGAGTAATCTTAGCCTGATTCCGATGCCCTTTTGTGTGTTGGGGAGGAGAAGGAAGATGAGGAGGAGGAGGAGGAGGGGAGGAGGAGGAGGAGGAGGAAGAGGAGAGTGAATTGGTATCTGATTTTTGGCTCTGTTTGTGTCTTTTTTTTTGTAACTTATTCTACCTTCCTCCTCCTCCTCCTCCTCCTCCTCCTCCTCCTCCTCCTTTTTCACAACAATATCAACAGAAACAACAACAAAGATATAAAAAAAACGTTATTAGTTAAATATATAAGAAAAAAAAAGATTACTATTTACCGGAAAAAAATACGTTTACTATCATTAGAGAGAGAGAGAGAGAGAGAGAGAGAGAGAGAGAGAGAGAGAGAGAGAGACTGGAGGACGTTGGGAAAGGCCTTTGTATTTTTATCCTTGCAGTGGACTAGAAGTGACTGAAAATAATGACAATGATGATGATGATAATGATGACGACAGTATAAAAAAAAAAATAATAATAATAATAATAATAATAATAATAATAACAATAATAATAACAAAAACAACACCTCACTGGCAAGAATCACTTTCAATATGGCGACGTAAACAATGGTGTCACGTGACCTGATGACGTCATGAGCCCCGCGCCAAGCACTGTCATGCCCCGCCTCTACAAGTGTTTATTTTTGTGGGTAGATCGATGGCTGGCAGGCACGGCACGCAAGGGCGGAACTCTCGCTCACGTGCATGGTAGAATGACCCTTAGTGCTCTTTTTCTGGGGGGGAGAGAGAGAGAGAGAGAGAGAGA
>NC_066557.1:2616393-2618893 GCF_024679095.1 Eriocheir sinensis
CATGAGAAGTGAAATGAGAGGAAAGGAAAGGGGAGGAAGAGACTAAAGTAGGGGGTAAGATAAAGAGGAGGAGGAGGAGGAGGAGGAGGAGGAGGAGGAGAAAGAGGGGAAAGATAGTGGAGGAATGCAAAGATAGTGAGGAAATGTACTAAGGAAGAGAAGAGGGCCAAAGGGGAGGAAGGGGACAAAGGAAGGGGATTTACTCGCAGGGGAGATGATGGGGAAGAGAAAAGGAGAGAAGGAGATAATGTTAAAAGGGAAGAGGTTGAGAGAAAGGAGGAAGATGTGTAGAAAGGATGCACGAAGATAAAGAAGATTAGCAGAGAGAAGAAAACGAGAAGAGAGGAATGGAAAGGGGAAGAAGAGGGAAGAGGAAGAAAACTAAGTGATTGGAGAGAAGGAGGAATGGAGGAAAGATGAGGATGAGAACTTGGAGTAGGAGAAGGAAGAAAAAGGGAAAGAGGAGGAGAGAGAGAGAGAGAGAGAGAGAGAGAGAGAGAGAGAGAGAGAGAGAGAGAGAGAGAGAGAGAGAGAGAGAGAGAGAGAGAGAGAGAGAGAGAGAGAGAGAGAGAGAGAGAGAGAGAGAGAGAGAGAGGAGAACCGACAAAGGCAAGAGGAGGAAGGGGAAGCAGAGAATAAGGGGAAGGAAATGGGGAGAGACGGGAAGTAAGGGGAAGGAGGGAAGGGAAGATAAGGACTGTAGGGGAAGGGGGAAGGGGGGAGGGGATGAACGGAAGGGGAGGCGGTAGGGGAGGGGGAGGGAGGGAGGGTTAGGTAAGGTAAGGGTCTCCATATGTTTTGGTGACGTCAGGTGATGTTCGAATGCGCTCTCGTGACCCCGACTTGGCCTTCGTGTGTGTGTGTGTGTGTGTGTGTGTGTGTGTGTGTGTGTGTGTGTGTGTGTGTGTTTTGTGACTTTTTAATATGCTGTATTTCTGTTATTTTCGGTTTTATTATTTTTCTGTTTATCGAGAAATTGCTTTTTTGGTTTATTCATCTTTTTGCTTACTTATAATGTCATTGATTTTTTAATATTATTTTGGGATTGGTATTATTACCATCATTTTTATTTTATTATTATTATTATTATTATTATTATTATTATTATTATTATTATTATTATTATTATTATTATTATTATTATTATTATTATTATTATTATTATTATTATTATTATTATTATTATTATTATTATTATTATTATTATTATTATTATTATTATTATTCATTTCCACGGACATTCATTAATCCCTAAGCCTAATTATTCTAGTTTTATTAATTATGATGAGTTAGAATTCTCAGCACGTTCAAATTCATGACACTATTTGTATGTATTTTTATTTTATTTATATGAATGCTTGTGTTTACGTATGTTTATGTATGTATGCATGAATTAATGTGTCTGACTGTCTGTCTGTATGAATGTGTGTAGGTGTGTATGTATGTATGTATGTATGTATGTGTGTGAACTTAGTGCCCTCCTACTGTCATCTTCGTATCTATTATATTACTCCATCGTCCGTCTCTCTCTCTCTCTCTCTCTCTCTCTCTCTCTCTCTCTCTCTCTCTCTCTCTCGACTTATCGTGGTCAGCACTTGAGCGTTACACTTCCCAGCTCCTCCTCCTCCTCCTCCTCCTCCTCCTCCTCCTCTTCCTCCTCTTCTTCCTCCTCCTCCTCCTGATCTCATGTCTCCTTTTGTGTACAACCTCTTCCTCTCTTTTCTAACTCCTTGTCCTCTTTCTCCTCCTCTTCCTCTTCCTCCTCCTCCTCCTCCTCCTCTCTTTCTCCTTATCCTCTTCCTCCTTGATTGTAGTTTTTCTTTAAATATTTTTCACGTTTTTGTAAAAATCATCAAACCAGAGAGAGAGAGAGAGAGAGAGAGAGAGAGAGAGAGAGAGAGAGAGAGAGAGAGAGAGAGAGAGAGAGAGAGAGAGAGAGAGAGAGAGAGAGAGATGGTTACGTAAAAATGAAAATGATGGCCGATAAAGACAGGATGAAGGAATAGAGAGAAGAGGAAAGAGAAGAAAATAAAGGAAAAATGAGTGGAGGAAGAATGAATGACGTTTAAAGAGAGAGGAAGAGATTGATGGAAGGGAGGAAGAGAGCTATGGAAGGAAAACAGAGAGAAAGCTAGAAATAAATAAAGAGTTGATGTAACAGCCAATGACCGATTTGTGTTACTCATTTTTATTACTTATTTTTTATTCTCAAGTCATCCGGCATTAGAAGAATATTAGGAAGGAGGAAGAGAGGGCCACAAGGAAGGAAAGATGAAAGGAGGAAATTAGGAAAGGAGGGAGGAGGAGAGGGCCAGAAGATAGGAAAGATGAAAGGAGGAAAAGAGGAAAGGAAAAATATTAGGAGGGAGGAAGAGAGGGCCAAAAGGAGGGAAGATGAGAGGAGGAAAAGAGGAAAGGAAGAATATTAGGAGGGAGGAAGAGAGGGCCGGAAGGGAGGGAAGATGAGGGAAGGAAAAGAGGAAAGGAAGAATATTAGGAG
>NC_066557.1:2623893-2626393 GCF_024679095.1 Eriocheir sinensis
TAGGAGACCAGAATTGCACGGCGTATTCCAGGTATTACCAGAGTAGTTAGGTATTACCAGAGAATTGTACAAGGTTAGCACAACTCCCGGCGTCTTGTACTCGAAGTTCCTCGCTATGAGCCCGAGCAGAGTATTGGCCTTCTTGCAGGCGGACTTGCAGTGTTTTGCGTGTTTCAGGTCACTGCTGGATTAAGAGAAGGAAGAGAGAATGGAAAAGAGAATGGAGAAGATGCAAAGGGGTAAAGAAAACGACAAAAAAATGATAAATGAAAAGCCAAGAGGATTGATTAGAAGAACGTGAGAGATGTCAAGGAATAATCAGGGAAGAAGACAGAAGGAATAAGGAGATAGAGGAGGAGGAGGAGGAGGAGGAGGAGTGGCCGTAAGATCAGGAATAAAATGAATAGGAATGAATAAAGAGGAAAATCAAAGGAGAAAAAATAAAGAAAGACGAAACAGGAAAATAAATGTAAAAAATAAAGAAAACGAAAAACGAAGAAGTTAAAATTGAGAAGAGTAAATCAAAACAAGAACCGAAAAAGAAGAACCAGTGAAGGAAAAACGGGATCAAGAAAACAAAGAAAACAAAGAAAATAAAGAAACAGACAAAGAAAACCATGAAAAAACAAAGGAAAAGACAAGCAAAGAAGAAGAAAAAAAAAAAAAAAACGAGAACGAGGAGTAAGGCAAGTCGAGGCGGAAGGCGAAATCTTTCCCTCCAGAGCTTCACGTCTGTCTGAAGGCCCCGCCCCGCCATGCCCCTGAGCAGTGCCGTTGGGGAGCAGCACAACACCCTGGCTCCCCACGCCCTTGTCACGGCTACCCATACACACGACCTCATCTCCCTTCTTTCCTCCTTCGTTTCGTCCAATTCCTTCCCTTGACGTCTTTCTATCCCCCGTATCCTTTTCCCTATCCTATTTTTCCTTCAATCTATTCATCCTCTTCGTCATTTGTTCTTCCTCTCACCAACGCGTTAGGACTGAATGAAGAAGGGAAAGGAGAGAGAGAAAGAAGGAAGAAAGGAGGGTCGGTGATAAGGAAGGAAGAAAGAAAGGAAGAAAAGAATGAAGGGTAGAATTGAATTATGGCTTTAGAGAAGCATGAGTGAAGTGAATGAAAGGAGCGACTGAAGAAAGTAAGATTGGAAGAAGGTGGTGATGGAAGGAAAAGTTGGAGAGGAAAGGAGAGAGGGACTGAAAGGAAGGACGAACGTAGAAAGTGAATGAAGGAGAGAGTTGGGATGGAAAGCACGGATAGTCTGAAAGGAATGACGAAAGAAGGAAGTAAAAGAAGACAGAAAAATCGGGAAGTAAAGGAAAAATGGAATAAAAAGAAAATAGTCTAATGAAAAGAAAATAAGAATAAATAAACTGAATGAGAGCTAGATGGAAATGATGATGTGGAGTGGCCAGTGGCATGGGACGAAAGGAGAGACAAAACGTGAGAGGAGGAGGAAGATGGGAAGGAAGGGAGGCAAGGAGGGACAGAAGGCGAAGGAAAAGGTACAATGTTATGGAAAAGAAAAGAAATCTAGGAAGACGGAAAGGAGAGAACTGATGGGAGAAATTGAAGAAAAACTGAGACCACCATCGTCTTCCGGAGAACATTCTGCATCCCACTAGTATAACTTTGTAACAGTAATGTAATAATAACAAATATACGAAAATCAGGGTAGCGGATAAACATTTTCTTGCACGTATTTCCCTTCAACTCCTTACTACTCAGCTATTTTTCGTCGCATCACTTTTTAAGCCTAGATCCTAAATCAGCATGCTTTTCTGATGCTGATGGTGTCGGGCACGTCCCGAGGTAACAATATACAGGGGGTCAAAATTGCTTCCGAACATTAGCTCTGCCGTGACGGCGGAGTGTCGATCCGTGCGTCCCTTCAGTAATACTGTGCGTCCTGACAGCTGTCTGTGCAAGAGAGGCGGGTCTGAGTAAACAAATGACCTGAAGAGTTGAATGATTATACACTCGATGTACGTGCTTTAGACTATATTTGAAGGAAGAGGAAGAGGAAGAGGAGAAAGAGGAGGAAGGGGAGACGGAGGAAGAGGAAGAAGAGGAGGAGGAGGAGGAGGAGGAGGAGGAGGAGGAGGAGGAGGAGGAGGAAGAGGAGGCGGAGGAAGAGGAAGAGGAGGAGGAGGAGGAGGACCTGACCCTCTGTCAGGAGGAGGGGCATTCAACAGGGTGTGTCCAGCAAGCCCTCCACTTCTATCCCCAAACAACTCTTGATGCTCACGTCACCATTCTTCATATATTTCTTTTAGCTTTGAGACAAAAGTTCTTCTGAAAGTCTTCTGTTTAGCCACGGAGGCCGTGCGAGGCCAGGGCGCGAGGGGCCTTTGGTCCAAGCAGCAGCGCCGCGGAGCTGGCGGGGCCGCTGCAGGGGAGGGCGGTGACGCACCGCGCCAGTACAAAGGCGCCTCCCCGGCGGCCCCCACGCGGGACGTTATAACGCTGATTGTGCTGAAGGAGACCCAGGACCAAACGC
>NC_066557.1:2633893-2641393 GCF_024679095.1 Eriocheir sinensis
GGGTGGGAAGGGAGAGAAAGAAGGAACGGAATGGGGAGGAGGAGGAGGAGAGAGAGGAAAGGGGCGAAGGAAAGATAGAGGAAGAATGGGATGAAGGGAGATAAGGGAGGGAAAGAAGGGAGGAAAGGGAGGAAAAGGAATGGGAAAGGGAAGGAAAGGAAGGACGGAATATAAAGAATAAGGAAGGAAAGGATAGGGAAAAAGGAAAGGAGGGAAACAAGGAAAAGGAAAGAAAGTAAAGTATTTGGAGGAAAGTAAAGAATAGGAAAAGAAGGGAAGGGAAAAAGAGGGAGGAGGGAAAGATGGAATGAAGGGAAATGAGAGAGGGATCGAAGGAAAGGGAAGGAGAGAAGGAAGGGAGGAAAGGGAGGGAAGGGAAGAGAAGGAAGGGAGGAAAGGAAGGGAAAGGAACAAGAGGGAGGAGGGAAAGATGGAATGAAGGGAAATGAGAGAGGGATCGAAGGAAAGGGAAGGAGAGATCGAAGGGAGGAAAGGAAGGGAAGGGAAGAGAAGGAAGGGAGGAAAGGGAGGGAAGGGAGAGAAGTGAAGGGAAGTGAAGGGATCCAATCAACAGCCGTGTATTACTCTATTGTCTGGACACACACACACACACACACACACACACACACACACACACATACACACACACACACACACACACACACACACACACACACACACACACACACACACACACACACACAGGCAGGATAATCACCACCACCACCACCATAACAACAACAACAACAACAAAAGCTACAACAACAACAGCAAATAAATAATGTTCTCTGTACTAATCTATTTCAATATAACTATCTATTTGTCTATCTATCTATCTATCTATCTATCTACCTTTCAGTCAGTCCTACCGTCGTTATCTATTTGTGTGTGTGTGTGTGTGTGTGTGTGTGTGTGTTAGTCCTCTCCATCTGCCAAGACTAAGAACAATCTATCTTCCTCTAATGACATCACGCGATAGATAGATAGATATGTAGATAGATAGATAGGCCTCTTCTCCCTCCTTCCCTCTCTCTCCCTCCCTCCCTCCCTTTCTTTCTTTCTCCCTTTCTTTCACTCATCTCCTTCCCCACTTCTTGTCAACGCTATCTCATTTATTTTTTGTGTCTCCTTCTCCCCCTCCTCCTCCTCCTCCTCCTCCTCCTTCTCCCCCTCCTCCTTCTCCTCCTCCTCCTCCTCTTTTTCCTCATCCCTTTTCGTGTCTCCCTTATTTTCGTTCTTATTATCTTGTTCCCTCGATCTTCTTCTTCTTTTTCCTCCTCCTCCTCCTCCTCCTCCTCCTCCTCCTCCTCCTCCTCCTCCTCCTCCTCCTCCTCCTCCTTGGTGTGTCGCCTCCTTCATCATTTCCTGTCTTCCTCTTTATCTTCCTTCTCATTTTTTTCTTTAATTCTTCTTGTTCTTGTTCTTCTTGTTCTTGTTGAAGATGAAGGACGGCAAAGGCGAAGGCTCCTCCCCACCCCCCATCCCTCCAGCCAAAGCTGGCAGGAAAGGAAAAAGAACCATGCAGCATGGAAAAACTGCTTGGAAATTATGTAGGGAAGAGGAAAAAACTACCATTACTGCTACCACTAACCGGGCGATAAAAACGGACAAGGACACCAGTATTTGAAAGAACTTAACGTTATTACGACAATGAGTAATATCTTAGTTGCTGGTTGGATTCAAAATACTTGTCTAATCTATTCTTGAAGGCCGTAACTGTTGTACTATCAACGATATCACAGGGTAGAGAGTTCCAAACATTAACAACTCGATTGAAGAAGAAGTGTTTGGCTTCGTGCGACGAGAATCTTTTATCCCATCTTGAAATCGCTAATTCTTTTTGTTCTATTTGATCGATCAATTGTAAAGTAATCTTCCGCATTAATATCACTGAATCCTTTAAACATTTTAAACACTTCTATTAGATCGCCTCGCATTCCTCGTTTTGATAGGCTGAATAAATTTACTTCTTTAAACCTTTCTTCATAAAATAAATTTCTCAACCTAGGAATCATTTTTGTTACTCTTCGTTGAACCCGTTCTAACTTTCCTACATCTTTTCTGTAAAAGGAAGACCAAAACTGTACACAGTACTCTAATGGGGTCGAACCAGCGAATTATACAGATTTAATATTACTTTTTCCGATTTATTATTAAAAACTCGTCCGATGAAGCCAACCAATTTGTTTGCAGTGTTTTAACTACCTTTGAAAAATGCTGACCGGGCTTTAAATCGCTTGATATAGTGATTCCAAGATCCTTTTCTTTACTTACTGCAGAAAGTTGTTGGCCATTCATTACGTACTGAACGCGATTGTTATTTTTTCCAACACTTTACATTTGTCAACGTTAAATTTAATTTGATCTGATTGTAAAGCTTCTTCGTCGAGTGTCGCAGATTTTTGTGTCATTAGTAAATTTTGATATTTTGCATCATCGATATCATTAACAAATTAAGAAGAGCATGGGACCAATTACTGATCCTTGAGGTACGCCGCTTCTGACGTCGAGCCAGTTAGATGTAACACCGTTTAGAACTACTCTCTGCTTCCGCTCAGAGAGCCAGTCCACAAGCCAATTGTGAATGTTACCCGAGATACCGTGCGCCAATAGTTTGCTGAGCAATCGTTGGTGGGGGACCTTATCAAATGCCCTTTGAAAATCCAAATATATGATATCTACAGATCTGCTTTCATCGAACACCTCAAAAATAGAATGAAAAAAATCAAGTAAGTTAGTCAAACACGAACGTTTACTTCGGAAACCATATTGCGAATTATTTATTATATTATTTTCTTCGAAGAACTTCACATTATTGTCGCGAATGATAGTCTCCATTAACTTACAAACAATCGATGTCAGGCTAATTGGTCGATAGTTTCCTGGATGAAACTTGTCCCCATTTTTTAAAATTGGTGTGACATTTGCTAGTTTCCAATCCGACGGAACTTTTCCAGCTGTTAAAGATTTATTGAATATGATGGAGAGCGGTTTAGAAATTTGATGTTTGATTTCTTTTAAAATTTTCGGGGTAATTTTTTCTGGATCAGGAGCTTTGCTTACTTTAATCTTTTCAATTGTGCGTAAAATGTCACTTTCTACGATGAGCACGCCATTTAAAATCTTTTCGGTGTTTCTAACCTCCGGCGGTTGAGGTGATAAACAATTTTCGTCGGTAAATACGGATGCGAAAAAGTTATTTAGGATTGTAGCCATCTCATTTTCATCGTTCGTGTGGTTACCATTTTCATTAGCAAGCGGTCCAATAATACAAGTGAGTGACTTATTATTTACATAGCTGAATAACTCTTTAGGATTAGATTTACTTGTGGAGAGTTAGGAGGAAGAAGAGAAGGAGGAAGAGAAGGAGGAGGAGGAGGATACGGAAGAAGGGGATGATACGGAAGAAGGGGAGGATACGGAAGAAGGGGAGGATACGGAAGAAGGGGAGGATACGGAAGAAGGGGAGGATACGGAAGAAGGGGAGGATACGGAAGAAGGGGAGGATACGGAAGAAGGGGATGATACGGAAGAAGGGGAGGATACGGAAGAAGGGGAGGATACGGAAGAAGGGGAGGATACGGAAGAACAGGAGGAAGAGTAAGAGGAAATAAAGAACAAGGAGGAGGAGGAGAAGAAGGATATGAGAGAACAGTAAACTTAGAAAACAGAATATCACAAGGAAAACTATTTTATTGTTACCATTAGAAAGAGTAGGAGGAGCAAGAGGAGTAGGAAGAGTAAGAGGAGGAGGAGGAGGAGGAGGAGGAGGAGGAGGAGGAGTCGTTGTGTGTCGGCCCAGCTGTCCCGCCTCGTCACTCAGGTAAATCATTATTGGCAGGTATCCCTCTTGCCTGAGTAATGGTGAGTGTTAAGAGCTCTCCCCCTCCCCCTCCCTCCACCCCTCCATCCCCTTTCACCTCTCACCTCTCACCTGCTCTGACTTCTCCCTTTCCCTCATCTCACTCACCTGTTTTCTCTCCCTCTTCTCCTTCATCTCCATTTTCAGCGTCTCTTACTTCTCATCTTAATTTCACCCTCTCTCTATTCTCCCTTTTTCCCTGCTCTGACTTCTCCCTTTCCCTCATCTCACTCACCTGTTTTCTCTCCCTCTTCTCCTTCATCTCCATTTTCAGCGTCTCTTACTTCTCATTTTAATTTCACCCTCTCTCTATTCTCCCTTTTTCCTGCTCTGACTTCTCCCTTTCCCTCATCTCCCTCACCCTCTGTTTCCTCTCCCTCTCTTCCTTCATCTCCATTTCCAGCATCTCTTACTTCTCATCTTAATTTCACCCTATCTCTATTCTCCCTTTTTCTCATCTCCCTTACTTTCCGTATTAATTTCCTTCTCTATTATCTCCTTTTCCCTCTTTCCTTCTTTTTCACCCCCTTTTCTCTTTTCTGATCTCCCTTTCCTTCCTTCTCTTTTCCCTCTTTCCTTCTTTTTCACCCCTTTTCTCTTTTCTGATCTCCCTTTCCTTCCTTCTCTTTTCCCTCTTTCCTTCTTTTTCACCCCCTTTTTCTTTTTTCTGATCTCCCTTTCCTTCCTTCTCTTTTCCCTCTTTCCTTCTTTTTCACTCCCTTTTTCTCTTTTCTGATCTCCCTTTCCTTCCTTCTCTTTTCCCTCTTTCCTTCTTTTTCACTCCCTTTTTCTCTTTTCTGATCTCCCTTTCCTTCCTTCTCTTTTCCCTCTTTCCTTCTTTTTCACTCTCTTTTTCTCTTTTCTGATCTCCCTTTCCTTCTTTCTCTTTTCCTGTTCACATCTTTTCACCTCCCTTTCCTCTTCCCTCGTCTTCCTCACTTTCCCTTTTCATCTCCTTCTCCTTCCTCATCTCCATTTTGAACATCCCTTAATTTTCGTCCTTTACCCTCAACTCATCTCCATTTTCTCTTTTCTCATCCCCCTTACCTCAACTTCCATCTTCCTCTCTTTTGTCATCTCCTTCATTTTCATCTCCATTTTTTCTTCTCTGATCTCCCTTTCCTTCCCCTTCTTTTCCATTTCTACTCTGTCATCTCCATTTTCTTTTTCTCTTCTTTTACACTTCCTTTTTCCTTTCTCTTATTTTCTTTACCTCCACTTTCATCTTCCTCTTCTTTGTTATCCCCTTTTCTCTCATACCTTCTCTTTCACCTCCTGTTTCTCTTCTCTCATCTTCCTTACCTTCTATTTCCTATCTTCCTCTCTTTTGTCATCTTTATTTTCTCTATCTCCTCTTTTTCACGTCCTTTTCACTTCTCTTATCTCCCTGACATCTCATTTCTCTCTCTTTCCTCCTCTTTTCTCATCTTTCTCTCCTCCTCCGTCTTAAAGCTTCTCATCTTACTTCTCATCTTTTAATCTCACCTCATCTTCTTTCTCCCTCATCTCATATCTCTCTCTCTCTCTCTCTCTCTCTCTCTCTCTCTCTCTCTCTCTCTCTCTCTCTCTCTCTCTCTCTCTCTCTCTCTCTCTCTCTCTCTCTCTCTCTCTCTCTCTCTCTCTCTCTCTCTCTCTCTCTCTCTCTCATCTCTTTCCTCTCTTTCCTCTCCTCACCTCTTCCCCCTCATCTCCTCCTTCATCTCCTCCTCTTCCACCTTCAAACCGCTTATCTTACTTTTCATCTCCTTTATCCTTTCTCTCATCTCCCTCGCATGTACTTTCCTCACCTCATCTCTTCCCTCATCTCTCTCTCCTGCCTTACCTTCAATTCCCTCATCTCATTACTCTTCAGCTCATCTTCCTTCTCCACTTTTTCTCATCTCTTTAACTTCCTCTCCTTCTCTCTTACTGTTCTAACTCTCATTTCCCTTCTTTCACTCCTTATTATTCGTATTCTCACCATACTTCTCTCTGAACGTCTATGTAAATCTATATGAATCTATAAATCTATACCATTGGAAGGGATGAAAGGCCAAAGATACTAGCTAACTCTTTCATTACTAAGATGGAGAACGCAGAGAAGAAAGGAAAGGAAAGAAAATAGTGAAAACAACAACAACAACAACAACAACAACAACAACTGAGTAAGGAGAAAAGTTGAAATTACACACAAAAAAACTTACAGAAAGAAAGGTGAAATATTATTTACGTATTTAGAAGTTAATTAGAAGAAGAATGAAGAAGTTTTAGTACAGATATGAAGAATTTTTAGAGGAAGATTCAGAAGAAAAGGATAGATATTAACTAAAAGGTTTCAGTAAAGGTACGAATGAACGATTTTTAGGAGTTTTGTAAAGAGCTGAAGGATTTTAAGAGTTTCAGGAAAGAGAAGAAGGGTTTTTAGGTGTTTCAGTAAAGATATGAAGGATTTTTAAGGATCCCAGTAAAGAGATGAAAGATATTTAGTAGATGTTTTAGTAAAGAGATGAAGGATATTTAGTAGAAGTTTTAGTAAAGAGATGAAGGATATTTAGTAGAAGTCTTAGTAAAGAGATGAAGGATATTTAGTAGAAGTCTTAGTAAAGAGATGAAGGATATTTAATAGAAGTTTTAGTAAAGAGATGAAGGATATTTAATAGAAGTTTTAGTAAAGAGATGAAGGATATTTAATAGAAGTTTTAGTAAAGAGATGAAGGATATTTAATAGAAGTTTTAGTAAAGAGATGAAGGATATTTAATAGAAGTTTTAGTAAAGAGATGAAGGATATTTAATAGAAGTTTTAGTAAAGAGATGAAGGATATTTAATAGAAGTTTTAGTAAAGAGATGAAGGATATTTAATAGAAGTTTTAGTAAAGAGATGAAGGATATTTAGTAGAAGTCTTAGTAAAGAGATGAAGGATATTTAGTAGAAGTCTTAGTAAAGAGATGAAGGATATTTAGTAGAAGTCTTAGTAAAGAGATGAAGGATATTTAGTAGAAGTTTTAGTAAAGAGATGAAGGATTTTTATTCGAAGTTTTAGTAAAGAGGTGAAGGATATTTAGTATAAGTCTTAGTAAAGAGATGAAGGATATTTAATAGAAGTTTTAGTAAAGAGATGAAGGATATTAATAGAAGTTTTAGTGAAGAGAAGAAGGATATTTAGTTGAAGTTTTAGTAAAGAGAAGAAGGATATTTAGTAGAAGTTTTAGTAAAGAGGTGAAGAATTTTTGGAGGTTTCAGTAAAGACGAAGGATTGTAATTAGGTAGTTTTAGTAAAGAGATGAAGGATTTATCATGTCTCAGTAAAGATATGAAGCATTTTAGGAAGTTTCAGTAATGAGACGAAGTTTTAGGATTTTCAGTATTAAGATGAAGGATTTATAGATTTAGTTGAGATGAAAATTATTTATTTGAAGCTTCAGTAAAGTGAAAAAGGATTTATAGGAGTTTCAGTAGAGATGAAGAATTTTTATTAGATTTTTCAGTAAAGACAGGAAGGTGTAGGAATTTCAGTAAAGGGATGAAAACTTTTTTATTAAAAATTCCAGTAAAAAGATGAAGTATTTTTAGGAGAATTAGTAAAAAGATGAAGGATTTCTATTACAAATTTTAGCAAAGAAACGGAGGATTTTTAGTTTCAGTAAAAAATATGGAAG
>NC_066557.1:2643893-2653893 GCF_024679095.1 Eriocheir sinensis
AGTCATCTTTCACTATGTTATACCACTCTGTTCCATTTTATCCACCTCTCTTTCTACTTTAAAACCTCCTATCTAGATTAAGACTGGCTCTCAAATCAGATACCCATTCGCTTTTCTATCACCTGCTTAGTGTATTTAAACTACATTTCATTCTCTGTATAACAACTCCTCTTTTCAAATCATCATTCCCTCAATTTTCTATCACCCCTTTAATCTGTCCAGCTCTCTCTCAACTGCCGATCGCTTTATTCTGTCACTTTCCCAAACTATATATAAAGCCCATATTTTTCTGTCATTAATAAAATATCCATCGCTATATTTAAAGTCCTTTATTTAAGTCATTATTCATTCTATCATATACCATCCATTAGTTCAGTTTAAATAAATTATATTAAAACCAACTTCCTCTAATATAACTCCTCTTCAATTCCTTATCAAAACTCTTTTTCATCTCTATTCTAAATTTTTTATTCTTCTCTTTAATAAAACTCCTCTTCATCTCTATTAAATCTCCTCTTCATCTCTTTAATAAAACTCCTCTTCATCTCTTCAATAAAACTCCTCTTCATCTCTATTAAATCTCCTCTTCATCTCTTTAATAAAACTCCTCTTCATCTCTATTAAATCTCCTCTTCATCTCTTTGATAAAACTCTTCTTCATCATCCTATAATAAAATTCCTCTTCATCTTTTTAATAAAATTCCTCTTCATCTCTTTAATAAAACTCCTCTTCATATCTTTAATAAAATTCCTCTTCATCTCTTTAATAAAACTCCTCTTCATCTCTTTAATAAAACTACTCTTCATCTCTTTAATAAAACTCCTCTTCATCTCTTTAATAAAACTCCTCTTCATCTCTTTAATAAAACTACTCTTCATCTCTTTAATAAAACTCCTCTTCATCTCTTTAATAAAACTCCTCTTCATCTCTATTAAATCTCCTCTTCATCTCTTAAATAAAACTCCTCTTCATCTCTTTAATAAAACTCCTCTTCATCTCTATTAAATCTCCTCTTCATCTCTTAAATAAAACTCCTCTTCATCTCTTTAATAAAACTCCTCTTCATCTATATTAAATCTCTTCATCTCTTAAATAAAACTCCTCTTCATCTCTTTAATAAACTCCTCTTCATCTCTATTAAATCTCCTCTTCATCTCTTATAAACTCCTCTTCATCTCTTTAATAAAACTCCTCTTCATCTCTATTAAATCTCCTCTTCATCTCTTTAATAAAACTCCTCTTCATCTCTTCTATAAAACTTCTCTTCATCTCTAATAAAACTCCTCTTCATCTCTTTAATAAAACTCCTCTTCATCTCTTCAGTAAGACTCCTCTTCATATCTTTAAAAAAACTTCTCTTCATCTCTTCAGTAAAACTCCTCTTCATCTCTTTAATAAAACTCCTCCTCATCTCTTTAATAAAACTCCTCTTCATCTCTTTAATAAAACTCCTCTTCATCTCTTTCATAAACTCTTCTTCATCTCTTTCATAAACTCCTCTTCATCTCATTAATAAAACTCCTCTTCATCTCTTTCATAAACTCCTCTTCATCTCATTAATAAAACTCCTCTTCATTTCTTTCATAAACTTTTCTTCATCTCTTTCATAAACTCTTCTTCATCTCTTTCATAAAATCCTCTTCATTTCTTTAATAAAACTCCTCTTCATCTCTTTCATAAACTCCTCTTCATCTCTTTAATAAAACTCCTCTTCATCTCTTTCATAAACTCTTCTTCATCTCTTTCATAAACTCCTCTTCATCTCTTTAAAACTCCTCTTCATCTCTATTAAATCTCCTCTTCATCTCTTCAGTAAAACTCCTCTTCATCTCTATTAAATCTCCTCTTCATCTCTTCAGTAAAACTCCTCTTCATCTCTATTAAATCTCCTCTTCATCTCTTTGATAAAACTCTTCTTCATCTCTTTCATAAACTCCTCTTTATCTCTTTAATAAAACTCCTCTTCATCTCTTTAATAAAACTCCTCTTCATCTCTTTCATAAACTCTTCTTCATCTCTTTCATAAACTCCTCTTCATCTCTTTCATAAACTCCTCTTCATCTCTTTAATAAAACTCCTCTTCATCTCTTTCATAAACTCCTCTTCATCTCTTCAGTAAAACTCCTCTTCATCTCTTTATTAAATCTCCTCTTCATCTCTTCAGTAAAACTCCTCTTCATCTTTTTATTAAGGTTCCTCTTCACATTTTTATTAAAACACCTCTTTATCTCTTTATTGAAACTCCTCTTCATTTCTTTATTGAAACTCCTCTTCAACTCTTTATTAAAACTACTCTTCTTCTCTTCAATAAAACTCATCATCATCTCTTTATTGAAACTCCTCTTCATCTTTTCAATAAATCCTCTTCATCTTTTTACAAATGCACTTCTTTTCTTAAATAAAATTCCTCTTCATCTCTATTGAAACTCTTCTTCATCTCTTTATTAAAATTCCTCTTCATCTCTTTATTGAAACTCCTCTTCATCTCTTTATTAAAATTCCTCTTCATCTCTTTATTAACACTTATCTTCTTCTCTAATAAAATTCCTCTTCATCTCTTTATTAAAATTCCTCTTCATCTCTATATTAACACTTCTCTTCTTCTCTAATAAAGTTCCTCTTCATTTCTTTATTGAAACTTCTCTCCATCTCTTTAGTAAAACTCTTCTTCTCTTTAATACAATTCCTCTTTATCTCTTAATTGAAACTCCTCTTCATCTCTTTAATAAAATTAATCTTCATCTCTTTATTAAAGCTCCTCTTCATCTCATTAATAAAATTCATCTTCATCTCTTTATTAAAGCTCCTCTTCATCTCATTTTATTTTAAACTCTTCATATCTATCAAACTCCTCTTCATCTCTATAATAAAACCCCTCTTCATCTCTTTATTAAAACTTATCTTCATCTCTCTCATAAAACTCCTCTCTATCTCTGTTAAAACTTCTCTTCATCTCTTTATTAAAGCTCCTCTTCACATCTTTATTATAACACCTCTTCATCTCTATATTGAAACTCCACGTCATCTTTGTAATAAAATTATTTTTTATCTGTATTTAACCACTTCTCTCTCTCTCTCTCTCTCTCTCTCTCTCTCTCTCTCTCTCTCTCTCTCTCTCTCTCTCTCTCTCTCTCTCTCTCTCTCTCTCTCTCTCTCTCTCTCTCCATATATCTATCTCTCTATCAAAACGCTTCTATTAAAATCACCATTCGCTCTATTTCATATCACACGTTCTCTCTCTCGATTAATTTACATCCCCTGTCACACCTCATATCACTACTCTCTCTCTCTCTCTCTCTCTCTCTCTCTCTCTCTCTCTCTCTCTCTCTCTCTCTCTCTCTCTCTCTCTCTCTCTCTCTCTCTCTCTCTATCTCTCTCTCTCTCTCTCTCTCTCTCTCTCTCTCTCTCTCTCTCTCTCTCTCTCTCTCTCTCTCTCTCTCTCTCTCTCTCTCTCTCTCTCTCTCTCTCTCTCTCTTCTCTTCTCTTCTTTTCTCTTCTCTTCTCATAGCTCTGCGCTCTTCGTAATAAGTTTTGTAACATAAGTGAGTGACAGACGTATTCCAAGCTCTCCCACATTAAGAGATATCAGTATTACCAACTCAAAAACTAATGAGAGCATTTTTAATCGTTTTGCTTCCGTTGAATTCCACTATTTCGCTTCCAATAGCTTTTTCTCTCTCCTGGCCTATCTGCGTCATGCTATTAGTGAGAGAGAAAATTAATGCGTTGGGTGTAGCCATTAACCCGTAAAAGTGGTTCATAAAAAGCTTGTATGGAACTGATTTCAAGGCAGAGAGGGATTGTAATACGGGCGGAAGAGCCAAAAAATGTGAGACTACTACTACTACTACTACTACTACTACTACTACTACTACTACTACTGCAAGC
Organism: Eriocheir sinensis; assembly: GCF_024679095.1. Lineage (NCBI taxonomy): Eukaryota > Metazoa > Arthropoda > Malacostraca > Decapoda > Varunidae > Eriocheir > Eriocheir sinensis. Next base: position 2,647,783 of record NC_066557.1, read on the forward strand.
ATCACTACGTTTAAATTCCTCTATATATGAAATAAAGTTATGTATTGTGTGTGTGTGTGTGTGTGTGTGTGTGTGTGTGTGTGTGTGTGCACCATGACTAATGACTGAGGTAACTGTTCAATTTGTTGTCTAATAACTCATTACGTACATGTGTGTGTGCGTGTGTGTTTATGTATTTGTGTGTGTGTGTGTGTGTGTGCGTGGAAGTTACATACACAGCGGTTGCTATATGTGTATGGGAAAAGACGGACGGACCGTGACTGCATGTACGTGTGTGTGCGTGATTGTGCGTGTGTCTGGGTGAATGTGTGTACGTATTCCTGTTTATACAGAGAACACGCACACGGCTCAGAGAGAGAGAGAGAGAGAGAGAGAGAGAGAGAGAGAGAGAGAGAGAGAGAGAGAGAGAGAGAGAGAGAGAGAGAAGCAGTGAGAAACAGAAAGAGAGAAAGTAGTGAGAAAGAAAAAGAAAAAGAGAGACAGAAATTCAAAATCGTCACACTCACCACAAAACGTGACACCTCATCCTCCCCTCACTCCCCTGCCCTCCCCTTACTTCCCCTCTCCTACCCCTCCCCTTCCCTCCCCTCAGTGACGTCACCAGAAAGGGGCGGAGCTAGACGAGACAAGACAGGCGCATCCCCTCCCAGCACGACCCCTTGACAACCACCCTTATCTCCCCTCTCCCCAAGGCCCAGAGCTCTCCCCTCATCACCCCAGCGCGCTAATCGGTCTAGAAACTCGGGGTCATAACATACTTCCCCTCACTCTTGATTCCGGCCAATGGGAGAGCTGTTTTTCATCCCCTCGCTTCCCCTCTCCTCCAATCACGGCTCTCCTTCCCCTCTTCCTCCCCAGCTGCCTCCCCGTCTCCCCTCCCCGCGCTGATGAGGGAAAGAGGGGAAGAGAGGGGTTTTGTTCACCTATGTTGGGACCGGCCCGGGAGGTGGAGGCATCTGGCGGCGAGGAGAGGGACTAAAATGCCTCCTCCACCGCCACCACCACCACCACCTCCACAACCCAGCACCACCACCATCTCCACTTCCCAGCACCACCACTAATACTACCACCGTCACCACTACCACCACCAACACTACCACTACCACCGTCACCACCACCACCACCATTACCCACCACCACCACCACCTCCACTACCCAGCACCACCACCATCTCCACTTCCCTGCACCACCACTACTACCATCATCACCACTACCACCACCAACACTACCACCGTCACCACCACAACCACCATTACCCCCCACCACCACCACTACTCACCACTACCCACCCACCACTACCCTCTCCTATCACCACCACTGCTACCCACTACTACAACCACCACCATCACCTAGTATTACCACCAATATCGCGTCTACCATTATTACTATTTTCATCACCTTCATCACACCATCACTACCACTGCTCTCATTGTTATCATTATCGTGCCCAATGCTATCGTTACCATTTTCAACTTTCATGATTATCACCACCGCTGCCTTCACCACCATCACCACCATCACCGCCACCACCTACACAATACAAGTATATCCATAATATTACGTGTATTTCTACTACTACTACTACTACTACTACTACTACTACTACTACTTCTTCTACTACTACTACTACTACTACTACTACTACTACTACTACTACTACTACTACTTTTTTTTTTTTTACAACAAAGGAGGCAGCTCAAGGGCACAAAAAAAGGAAACAATAATAATAAAAAAGCCCGCTACTCGCTGCTCCTAAAAAAGAATCAAAAGAGGTGGCCGAAAGAGAGGTTAATTTCGGGAGGAGAGGTGTCCTGATACCCTTCTCTTGAAAGAGTTCAAGTCGTAGGCAGGAGGAAATACAGATGAAGGTAGATTGTTTCAGAGTTTACCAGCGTGAGGGATGAACGAGTGAAGATGCTGGTTAACTCTTGCGTAAGGGGTTTGGACAGTATAGGGATGAGCATGACTAGAAAGTCGTGTGCAGCGGGGCCGCGGGAGGGGGGGAGGCATGCAGTTAGCAAGTTCAGAGGAGCAGTCAGCGTGGAAATATCGATAGAAGATAGAAAGAGAGGCAGCATTGCGACGGAATTTAAGAGGTAGAAGACTATCAGTAGGAGGAGGAGAGCCGATGAGACTAGTATTACTACTACTGCTACTACTATTGCTACTACTACTATTACCACTACTACTACTAAATACAAAAATACTGAATAGCAAATGATATTTAAATATGAACGTAGTGGAAGAATTGAATGGAAACGTATAGAGAGGAAATCATATTGAGAGAGACAACCCAATATATATAGAAATGGAACGAACACAAACACACACACAAACTAATATACATACGCACAAAGGCACCTCCCCTCACACACACACACACACACACACACACACACACACACACACACACACACACACACACACACACACACACACACACACATACACACACACGCCAAGAAAGACACCCCCCCCTCCCTCCCCTTCCCCTACCCATTTCCTTCCTCTCCCCTTCCCTTCCCTCCCCTCCCCTCCCCTCCCCTTCCCCCTTCCAAACACACAACAAAAGAGCTCATTAAACAAAAGAGAAAAGCAATGGCGCTATTTTCCCATCTTTTTGGAAATAAGCGTCCTGTCTTCTGCCTCTATACCGCCATGATGGCCTGCTCTAAGACGCCTCCCCTCACCTTCCCATCACCTTCCCATCATCTCTCCCATCACCTATCCCGTCACCTATTACCCCTACCTCCTCCTCCTCCTCCTCTTCCTCCTCCTTCTCCTTCGTTTTATCATCTCACCTCTATTTTACTTACCCTTCTTCCCATCATTCTCCCCATCACCTTCCCATCATCTCTCCCATCACCTATCCCGTCACCTATTACCATTGCCTCCACCTCCTCCTCCTCCTCCTCCTCCTCCTCTTTTTCCTCCTTCTCCTCCGTCTTATCATCTCACCTCTGTTTTACTTACCCTTCTTCCCATCATTTCCCCTATCACCTTCCCATCACCTCGTCACCTTTTTTCTTTCCCTCTTTCTTTAACATTTTTACCTTCATCTTCTGTCATCTTACTCATCTTTTCCCCCTCACCTTCCCATCATTTTCCCAATACCCTCCCATGAACTCTCCCATCACTTTTCCCTTTCCCTCCTCCTCCTCATCTTCATCTTCCGTTTTCTATCATCTCTCTCATCTTCCTTCCCCTCATGTCCCTGTATCACCGTCCCATCTTCCTATTATTTCCCATCGTCTTCCCATCAATTCCCATCACATCTTACCTCTGACCTCCTCCTCCTCCTCCTCCTTAACGTCTAACCTCTATTTTACTCATCTTCCTTCCCTCCCTTTTTCTCCCATCATCTTCCTATTGCCTTCCCATCACCTTCCCATCATTTTTTTCCCTTTTCCTCCTCTATTTTATCATCTTTACCTTAATTTCCCATCAAGTTAATAGTCCCCCTTCCCCTTATCTTCCCCATCACATTCCTATATTACCTTTCCCATCACCTCCCATCGCTTTTAACCTTTGACCTCCTATCCCTTCTTTCTTTTTTATCATTTCACTTATCCCCCTTCCCCTCGTATCCCCCATCATCCTTCCCATCACCTTCCCATCATCTTTTCCTTTTACCTTCTCTTTTTCATCATCTTTACCTTAATTTCCCATCAACTTAATAATCGCCTTTTCCCTCATGTCGCCCATCACCTTCCTGTTACCTTTCCCATCACCTCCCATCACTTCTCCCCTTTGACCTCCTATTCCTTCTTTTTTTATTGTCATTTTATTCTTCTTCCCCTCATTTCCCCCATCATCCTTCCCATCACCTTCCCATCATTTTTTCCCTTTTCCTCCTCTATTTTATCATCTTTACCTTAATTTCCCATCAGGTTAATAATCCCCCTTCCCCTTATCTTCCCCATCACCTTCCTATATTGCCTTTCCCATCACCTCCCATCGCTTTTAACCTTTGACCTCCTATCCCTTCTTTCTTTTTTATCATTTCACTTATTCTTCTTCCCCTCATATCCCCCATCACTTTCCCATCACCTTCCCATCACCTCTCACCTTTATGCTCCTCCTCCTCCTCCTTTTTATCATCTTTGTCTTCATATCATATCATTTTACTCCCTTCCTCATGTCTACTTTCTCCTCCTTCCCTCCTTCCCTTCCTTCTTCCCTTTCCTCTACCTCCCTTCACCTCCCATCTCCCTCGTCGGCCCTTCTTCAGCGCCTTATATTCCTCCCTTTGTCGTCGGTGATGGCGGTGATGGTAGTGATGATGGGCCTTGTTACGTGAGTGTGTGTGTGTGTGTGTGTGTGTGTGTGTGTGTGTGTGTGTGTGTGTGTGTGTGTGTGTGTGTGTGTGCGTGTGTTTGAATGATAGATAGATGAGTAGGTAGATACAAATAGGGTTAGTTAGGTAGATAGATAGTTGAACAGAGAGAGAGAGAGAGAGAGTCGCAACTTGCCGGTAGAATAAAATCGAATATTCAGACTCCAAAATTTATTGAAAACATTATTATTCCCAACAGATCAGGGAACCAATGGTACACACACACACACACACACACACACACACACACACACACACACACACACACACACACACACACACACACACACACACACACACACACACACACACACACACACACACACACACACACACACACACACACATACACACACATACACATACACAGACACAGACACACGCACACACACCTTCCATCCCGTGGGGTCTCGCTCGGGGCTCTCGTATTCTGCGAGATAATCCGCGAGAAATGACGAGAACCATTAAACTCCTTTTCTTCAGGTTACGAGCGTTTTTTACGAGTTCGATAGTATTAAGGTGGCGTACGATGCACCTCGGGGGGGGGGGGGGGGGGGGGGGGGGGTTGTGTATAGGGGGAGGGGGGAGAGGGGAAGGTGGGTTGAGAATGGGTACGGTCGTGGAAGGGATGGGACGGGAGATGAAGGGGCTAGGAAGAGGGAGAAGGGAAGGGGGACGGTAAGGAAAGGGGAGAGAAGGGAAAGGAAGGGGAAGTGAGAATTGATACGGTTTGGGAAGGAAAAAGAAGGGAAGGGATGGAAGGGAAGGGAGGGGAAGTGTAGGGACGGGTATGGTTGATAGGAAGGAAAAGGGAGGGGTAGGAAGAAGGGAATGGGAAGGGATGGGGAGTGAGAATGGGTACGGTTTAGGAAGGAAACGGAAGGGAAGGGAGGGAAGGGAAGGGAGGGGAAGTGAAAGGATGGGTTGGGGGTGATAGGGAAAGTAAGGAAGGGAGGTTGGAATAGGAAGAGGGGAATGGGAAGGGAAGGGGTAGTGAAAATGGGTACGGCACGAGAAGGGAAGTGAAGGAAGGGTGGGAGAGAGAGAGAAGGGAGAAAGAAACGGTCGGGAGAGCTGGGGAAGGGAATGGAAGGGAATGGTACAGGAAGGTAGGGAGAGGGGGAAGGGCAGGGGGAGTGGGAATGGGTACAGGTGCAAGAAGGGGAGGAAGGGGAAGGGAAGACGGGGGTAGAAGGGGAAGGGATGTTGAGGGAGGTATAGGTAAGGGAGGTAGGGAGATGGTACAAAGAGAGAGGGGAGGAGGGAGGATAGGGATGGGTTTGGCTATGGGAATGGGTAAGTGGAATGAGGGGTGGCTGGGGAGGAGGAGAGGAGGGGATGGGAGAAAAAAACAGGGGGGAGAGGAGAGAGCGTGGGGTGTAGAAGGCTGTAATGTATTCCGGTGGTGGTGGTGATGGTGGTGGTGATGATGGTGGTGGTGATGATGGTGGTGGTGATGATGGTGGTGGTGATGATGGTGGTGGTGATGATGGTGGTGGTGATGATGGTGGTGGTGATGATGGTGGTGGTGATGATGGTGGTGGTGATGTTGGTGGTGGTGTATTTGTTTCTCCTTACTTTGTTTGTGTATTTGTTTGTTTATATTTAATGTGTTTTTGTTTTGTTTTTTTGATAGGTATGATTATGAGGATTAGTTTATGATTGATTATGATTAGTCTATGATTAGTTATAAGTTGTCCCTTGTCATGTGTTCTAAAACTTAACCTAACCTAAACAAAATCGAAACAATTATCATGTGTGTGGACTCAGTAAAT